>NC_074683.1:54895415-54982915 GCF_029448725.1 Salvelinus fontinalis
CAAAACATTTCCACTGCATTTCAGCCCTGCCACAAAAGGACCAGCTGACATCATGTCAGTGATTCTCTCGTTAACACAGGTATGAGTGTTGACGAGGACAAGGCTGGAGATCAATCTGTCATGCTGATTGAGTTCGAATAACAGATTGGAAGCTTCAAACGGAGGATGGTGCTTGGAATCATTGTTCTTCCTCTGTCAACCATGGTTACCTGCAAGGAAACACGTGCCGTCATCATTGTGCCGTCATCATTGTGTCGTCATCATTGCTTTGCACAAAAAGGGCTTCACAGGCAAGGATATTGCTGCCAGTAAGATTGCACTTAAATCAACCATTTATCGGATCATCAAGAACTTCAAGGAGAGCGGTTCAATTGTTGTGAAGAAGGCTTCAGGGCGCCCAAGAAAGTCCAGCAAGCGCCAGGACCGTCTCCTAAAGTTGATTCAGCTGCGGGATCGGGGCACCGCCAGTACAGAGCTTGCTCAGGAATGGCAGCAGGCAGGTGTGAGTGCATCTGCACGCACAGTGAGGCGAAGACTTTTGGAGGATGGCCTGGTGTCAAGAAGGGCAGCAAAGAAGACACTTCTCTCCAGGAAAAACATCAGGGACAGACTGATATTCTGCAAAAGGTACAAGGATTGGACTGCTGAGGACTGGGGTAAAGTAATTTTCTCTGATGAATCCCCTTTCCGATTGTTTGGGGCATCCGGAAAAAAGTTTGTCCGGAGAAGACAAGGTGAGCGCTACCATCAGTCCTGTGTCATGCCAACAGTAAAGCATCCTGAGGCCATTCATGTGTGGGGTTGCATCTCAGCCAAGGGAGTGGGCTCACTCACAATTTTGCCTAAGAACACAGCCATGAATAAAGAATGGTACCAACACATCCTCTGAGAGCAACTTCTCCCAACCATTCAGGAACAGTTTGGTGACGAACAATGCCTTTTCCAGCATGATGGAGCACCTTGCCATAAGGCAAAAGTGATAACTAAGTGGCTCGGGGAACAAAACATAGATATTTTGGGTCCATGACCAGGAATCTCCCCAGACCTTAATCCCATTGAGAACTTGTGGTCAATCCTCAAGAGGCGGGTGGACAAACAAAAACCCACAAACTCCAAGCATTGATTATGCAAGAATGGGCTGCCATCAGTCAGGATGTGGCCCAGAAGTTGACAGCATGCCAGGGCGGATTGCAGAGGTCTTGAAAAATAAGGGTCAACACTGCAAATATTGACTCTTTGCATCAACTTCATGTAATTGTAAATAAAAGCCTTTGACACTTATGAAATGCTTGTAATTATACTTCAGTATTCCATAGTAACATCTGACAAAAATATCTAAAGACACTGAAGCAGCAAACTTTGTGAAAATGTATATTTGTGTCATTCTCAAAACTTTTGGCCACGACTGTAGACAGCTGTGATAATTACGGATGATAACTTTCTTGGTAGATAAAAGGGTCTACAGGCAAAAGCTCCAGATTCCCTTCACACTAGAAGCAGGGCACCAGATGTTGTTTATGAAGAGGGGCATCCCTCCCCCTTTTGACTTGCCCGAGGCCTCCTTTGTCCGATCGTGCCGCTGCACGGAGAAACCGCCGAGATCTAAGTCCATAGAGTCATCCAGCCACGCCACGCCTGCCAACTTCTTATGGAATTGTCATGTTTGGCAATGGAGTTGGCAAGAGCACAAACACATCTGGACCAGGCTACTCAAACACATCTGGACCAGGCTACTCAAACAGGAACACAACCACATCTGGACCAGGCTACTCAAACACATCTGGACCAGGCTACTCAAACACATCTGGACCAGGCTACTCAAACACATCTGGACCAGGCTACTCAAACACATCTGGACCAGGCTACTCAAACACATCTGGACCAGGCTACTCAAACACATCTGGACCAGGCTACTCAAACAGGAACACAACCACATCTGGACCAGGCTACTCAAACAGGAACACAACCACATCTGTACCAGGCTACTCAAACAGGAACACAAACACATCTGGACCAGGCTACTCAAACACATCTGGACCAGGCTACTCAAACAGGAACACAACCACATCTGGACCAGGCTACTCAAACACATCTGGACCAGGCTACTCAAACAGGAACACAACCACATCTGGACCAGGCTACTCAAACAGGAACACAACCACATCTGGACCAGGCTACTCAAACACATCTGGACCAGGCTACTCAAACAGGAACACAACCACATCTGGACCAGGCTACTCAAACACATCTGGACCAGGCTACTCAAACACATCTGGACCAGGCTACTCAAACAGGAGCACAACCACATCTGGACCAGGCTACTCAAACACATCTGGACCAGGCTACTCAAACAGGAACACAACCACATCTGGACCAGGCTACTCAAACAGGAACACAACCACATCTGGACCAGGCTACTCAAACACATCTGGACCAGGCTACTCAAACAGGAACACAAACACATCTGGACCAGGCTACTCAAACACATCTGGACCAGGCTACTCAAACACATCTGGACCAGGCTACTCAAACAGGAACACAACCACATCTGGACCAGGCTACTCAAACACATCTGGACCAGGCTACTCAAACAGGAGCACAACCACATCTGGACCAGGCTACTCAAACACATCTGGACCAGGCTACCCAAACACATCTGGACCAGGCTACTCAAACACATCTGGACCAGGCTACTCAAACACATCTGGACCAGGCTACTCAAACACATCTGGACCAGGCTACTCAAACACATCTGGACCAGGCTACTCAAACACATCTGGACCAGGCTACTCAAACACATCTGGACCAGGCTACTCAAACAGCACATAGTAAAAATATAGAAAGACATACCTGCATAGATGAGGACGGTTCCTTTTCATCTGCACATCATTTGATCATGCTTCTACACCTGCATTGCTTGCTGTTTGGGGTTTTAGGCTGGGTTTCTGTACAGCACTTCATGACATCAACTGATGTAAGAAGGGCTTTATAAATACATTTGATTGATTGATCAGTTGACTTACTGTCGATGTTAGAGGGCATTTTCCCGAAGATGATAAGGTATGGTTCGTAGACGACCCCCCGGACGATCCAGTCCAGTCTGTCCTCGTTGTGGATGAGGATGCCCTGCTTAGCAACGCCGTATGCTACGACCCAGATACTCAGCAGGAACATGAAGAAGAACATATCCAACATCTGGAGGAGAGGAGAGAGATAACAAGTAGTTTAATACTACATGATGGTCCATAGCAGTCATCAACTTTACGAGGGGGACTCCTGTAGATTCAAGTAAAGGAGCCCTAAATGTTGTTATTAGCTTTTCTAGGCTTGGGGGCGGTATTTTCACGTCCGGATGAAAAGTGTGCCCAAAGTAAACTGCCTGCCACTCAGGCCCAGAAGCTAGGATATACATATAATTGGTAGATTTGGATAGAAAACACTCTGAAGTTTCTAAAACTGTTTGAATAATGTCTGTGGGTATAACAGAACTGATTTGGCAGGCGAAACCCAGAGCACAATCCATCCAGGGAATCTTTTGTAGTTGTAGTCAATCTTTTTTCCATAGGTTTTCTATGGTAAGCCCGTTTTAATAGAAATATGCCTGCAGTTCCTGTAGCTTCCACTAGATGTCAACAGTCTTTAGAAATTGGTTGATGTTTTTCTTTAGAGAAATGAAGAAGTACGGCAGTTCAGAACGAGGGTCCAGCCGAGTGCACTCTAATGTTTTGATGCGCGCGACCTGGAACGTGCTTTCTTTGTTTTCCTCCGGTATTGAACACAGTTTATCCCGTCTTAAATTTTATTGAGTATTTACGGAAAAAAATACCTAAAGTTGTATTAGGAAAGTTGTTTGAAATGTTTGGATCAAGATTACAGGTAACTTATAAGATATTTTGTAGTCATGTTGCGCAAGTTGGAACCTGTGTTTTTTTAATAAAACGAGCCAAATAAATGGACATTTTGGATATATAACGATGGAATTAATCGAACAAAAAGGACCATTTGTGATGTTTATGGGACATATTGGAGTGCCAACAGAAGTTCTTCAAAGGGAAGGCATGAATTAAATAGTTATTTCTGACTTTTGTGTCGCGCCTGGTGAGTTGAAATCGGATTTTCATGTGTTGGTATGCTGGGCGCTGTCCTCAGATTATCGCATGGTTTGCTTTCGCCGTAAAGCCTTTTAGAAATCTGACACGGTGGCTAGATTAACAAGTTCAGCTTTAATTTGGTGTATTGCACTTGTGAATGTATGAAAGTTAAATATTTGTAATAATTTTTGGGGAATTTGGCGCTCTGCCATTTCACCGGATGTTGTCAAATCGATCCCGTTAACGGGATTTGAGCCCAAATAAGTTTTTAAGGGCTGCATTCAGTATGTTTTTACATACTGGACTGTTCAATTGAATGTAAAATGCTGCTTTACTGAACGACCACTTGAAAAAACGTGGAGTGGTTGTGTTGTAAAGGAACGTTCTGTGGAAACGTGTTGTTCGGTACAAACCATTCAACAGAGTAGGAAACGTTCAACTGAACACACCTCTGCTGTCTCTCTCTCTGTTAAAACGTCTGGTTTCAGAGCCCTTCAGAACAGGACTTGAATGGCAGTCTATGGCAGGCGAAAACAGATGTTTTTTTATTGGCTGATCTCTCAGTCCATCACCATCTTCTAGAACCTCCAAACTCTTTGTGGATTTCAAAGAACGACCAGTGCAAGTAATGGGATAAACAAGGAAGTGGGTTCGGGAAATTAAAAAGTATGTATCTCAGAAAAAGTTTGTACATATATACTTTACATGCCTAAACTCAGAATCATCTAGAAGAAGATGACACTACAGCGTCCGTTTTACAGCCTCCTGAACAATTCTTCTATTTTAGTGTTTTTTTTACGTGGATCTTAACTTTGTTTTGTACATCATCATCTCCACCATCATTTCCTATTAACAATAACAGCTTCTGGACATCAGAAAACCACTAACCGCGATTTGGTTGAACTAGTCAGCAGCTCTGGATGTCAACCAGGCCCTACTCCATCCTAAGAGGAAAAAAGAGGCAGGAGAGGCGGCCTCCTAACGAGATTACGTCGACGAACAAATACACCGGTTTTTCTTTTTTCTGTTGGTGAACGTACAGTCACTGGAGAACAAACTGGATGAACTCCGTACGAGACCTTCTCAACGGGATGAAACTGTCTCTCATGAGGACCGGGAAAGGAAGACACAGAGTTACCTCTGCTGCAGAGGATACGTTCATTAGTTCAATTTAATTACGACATCAACGGCACCTGAAGAACTGGAATATTCTATGTTTCTAAAACAAGGACATGGATAATATCAGTGGTGGAAAAAGTACCCAATTGTCATACTTGAGTAAAAGTAAAGATACCTTAATAGAAAATTACTAAAGTAAAAGTGAAATTCTACTTGAGTAAAAGTATTTAATTTTAAATATACTTAAGTATCAAATGTATATCGAATTGCTAAAATATGCTTAAGTATCAAAAGTAAAAGTATAAATAATTTTCTAATTCCTTCTATTAAGCAAACCAGACGACACAATGTTTGTGTTTTTTTAATTTACGGACACTCCAACACTCAGAAATAATACATAAGAAGCTTTTGTGTTTAGTGATTCTGCCAGATCAGAGCCAGTGGAGATAACCATGGATGTTCAATTGATAAGTGAATTGGATCATTTTCCTTTCCTGCTTAGCATTCAAAATGTAACGAGAACCTTTGGGTGTCAGTGAAAATGTATGGAGTAAAAAGTACATTATTTTCTTTAGGAATGTAGTGAAGTAAAAGTTGTCAAAAATATAAATAGTCAAGTAAAGTACAGATACCCCAAAAAACGACTTAAGTAGTACTTTACACCACTGGATAATATATATATCTCAAAGGTTTATCGTCCAGGCCGATTTCAAGAACTTAGAAAGTTTCTTCAAGTGCAGTCGCAAAAACCAAGCGCTGATGAAACTGTCTCTCATGAGGACCGTTACAGGAAAGGAAGACACAGAGTTACCTCTGCTGCAGAGGATAAGTTCATTAGTTCAATTTAATTACGTTCATTAGAGTTACCAGCCTCAGAAATTGCAGCCCAAATAAATGCTTCACAGAGTTCAAGTAACAGACACATCTCAACATCAGCTGTTCAGAGGAGACTGTGTGAATCAGGCCTTCATGGTTGAATTGCTGCAAAGAAACCACTACTAAAGGACACCAATAATAATAAGAGACTTGCTTGGGCCAAGAAACACGAGCAATGGACATTAGACCGGTGGAAATCTGCCCTTTGGTCTGATGAGTCCAAATGTGAGATTTTTGGTTCCAACCGCCGTGTCTGTGAGATGCAGGGTAGGTGAATGGATGATCTCCGCATGTGTGGTTTCCACCGGGAAGCATGGAGGAGGAGGTGTGATGGTGTGGGGGTGATTTGCTGGTGACACTGTCTGTGATTTATTTAGAATTCAAGGTATACTTAACCAGCATGGCTACCACAGCATTCTGCATCATCCCATCCCATCTGGTTTGCGCTTAGTGGGACTATCATTTGTTTTTCAACAGGACAATGACCCAACACACCTCCAGGCTGTGTAAGGGCTATTTTACCAAGAAGGAGAGTGATGTAAGTGGCCTCCCCAATCACCTGACTTCAACCCAATTGAAATGGTTTGGGATGAGTTGGACCGCAGAGTGAAGGAAAAGCAGACAATAAGTGCTCAGCACATGTGGGAACTCCTTCAAGACTGTTGGAAAATCATTCTAGGTGAAGCTGGTTGAGAGAATGCCAAGAGTGTGCAAAGCTGTCATGAAGGCAAAGGGTGGCTACTTTGAAGAATCTCAAATCTAAAATATATTTAGATTTGTTTAACACTTTTTGGGAACTACATGATTCCATATGTGTTATTTCAGTCTTGATGTCTTCACTATTTTTATTTATTTTTTATTTCACCTTTATTTAACCAGGTAGGCTAGTTGAGAACAAGTTCTCATTTGCAACTGCGACCTGGCCAAGATAAAGCATAGCAGTGTGAACAGACAACAACACAGAGTTACACATGGAGTAAACAATAAACAAGTCAATAACATAGTAGGAAAAAAAAAGAGAATCTATATACAATGTGTGCAAAAGGCATGAGGTAGGCAATAAATAGGCCATAGGAGCGAATAATTACAATTTAGCAGATTAACACTGGAGTGATAAATCATCAGATGATCATGTGCAAGTAGAGATACTGGTGTGCAAAAGAGCAGAAAAGTAAATAAATAAAAACAGTATGGGGGTGAGGTAGGTAAATTGGGTGGGCTATATACCGATGGACTATGTACAGCTGCAGCGATCGGTTAGCTGCTCAGATAGCAGATGTTTAAAGTTGTTGAGGGAGATAAAAGTCTCCAACTTCAGAGATTTTTGCAATTCGTTCCAGTCGCAGGCAGCAGAGAACTGGAAGGAAAGGCGGCCAAATGAGGTTTTGGCTTTAGGGATGATCAGTGAGATACACCTGCTGGAGCGCGTGCTAAGGGTGGGTGTTGCCATCGTGACCAGTGAACTGAGATAAGGCGGCACTTTACCTAGCATAGCCTTGTAGATGACCTGGAGCCAGTGGGTCTGACGACGAACATGTAGCGAGGGCCAGCCGACTAGAGCATTCAGGTCGCAGTGGTGGGTGGTATAAGGTGCTTTAGTAACAAAACGGATGGCACTGTGATAGACTGCATCCAGTTTGCTGAGTAGAGTGTTGGAAGCTATTTTGTAGATGACATCGCCGAAGTTGAGGATCGGTAGGATAGTCAGTTTTACTAGGGTAAGTTTGGCGGCGTGAGTGAAGGAGGCTTTGTTGCGAAATAGAAAGCCGACTCTAGATTTGATTTTGGATTGGAGATGTTTGATATGAGTCTGGAAGGAGAGTTTGCAGTCTAGCCAGACACCTAGGTACTTATAGATGTCCACATATTCTAGGTCGGAACCGGGCAGGGTGGTGATTCTAGTCGGGCGTGCGGGTGCAGGCAGCGAACGGTTGAAAAGCATGCATTTGGTTTTACTAGCGTTTAAGAGCAGTTGGAGGCCACGGAAGGAGTGTTGTATGGCATTGAAGCTCGTTTGGAGGTTAGATAGCACAGTGTCCAAGGAAGGGCCAGAAGTATACAGAATGGTGTCGTCTGCGTAGAGGTGGATCAGGGAATCGCCCGCAGCAAGAGCAACATCATTGATATATACAGAGAAAAGAGTCGGCTCGAGAATTGAACCCTGTGGTACCCCCATAGAGACTGCCAGAGGACCGGACAACATGCCCTCCGATTTGACACACTGAACTCTGTCTGCAAAGTAGTTGGTGAACCAGACAAGGCAGTCATTCGAAAAACCGAGGCTACTGAGTCTGCCGATAAGAATATGGTGATTGACAGAGTCGAAAGCCTTGGCCAGGTCGATGAAGACGGCTGCACAGTACTGTCTTTTATCGATGGCGGTTATGATATCGTTTAGTACCTTGAGCGTGGCTGAGGTGCACCCGTGACCGGCTCGGAAACCAGATTGCACAGCGGAGAAGGTACGGTGGGATTCGAGATGGTCAGTGATCTATTTGTTGACTTGGCTTTCGAAGACCTTAGATGGGATGGATGGATATAGGTCTGTAACAGTTTGGGTCCAGGGTGTCACCCCCTTTGAAGAGGGGGATGACCGCGGCAGCTTTCCAATCCTTGGGGATCTCAGATGATACAAAGGAGAGGTTGAACAGGCTGGTAATAGGGGGTGCGACAATGGCGGCGGACAGTTTCAGAAATAGAGGGTCCAGATTGTCAAGCCCAGCTGATTTGTATGGGTCCATGTTTTGCAGCTCTTTCCGAACATCTGCTATCTGGATTTGGGTAAAGGAGAAGCTGGGGAGGCTTGGGCGAGTAGCAGTGGGGGGGGAGCTGTTGGCCAAGGTTGGAGTAGCCAGGAGGAAGGCATGGCCAGCCGTTGAGAAATGCTTGTTGAAGTTTTCGATTATCACGGATTTATCGGTGGTGACCGTGTTATCTAGCCTCAGTGCAGTGGGCAGCTGGGAGGAGGTGCTCTTGTTCTCCATGGACTTTACAGTGTCCCAGAACTTTTTGGAGTTAGAGCTACAGGATGCAAATTTCTGCTTGAAAAACCTGGCCTTTGCTTTCCTGACTGACTGCGTGTATTGGTTCCTGACTTCCCTGAACAGTTGCATATCGTGGGGACTCTTCGATGCTATTGCAGTTCACCACAGGATGTTTTTGTGCTGGTCGAGGGCAGTCAGGTCTGGAGTGAACCAAGGGCTATATCTGTTCTTAGTTCTGCATTTTTTGAACGGAGCATGCTTGTCTAACATGGTGAGGAAGTAACTTTTAAAGAATGACCAGGCATCCTCAACTGACGGGATGAGGTCAATATCCTTCCAGGGTACCCGGGCCAGGTCGATTAGAAAGGCCTGCTCGCAGAAGTGTTTTAGGGAGCGTTTGACAGTGATGAGGGGTGGTCGTTTGACCGCGGACCCGTAGCGGATACAGGCAATGAGGCAGTGATCGCTGAGATCCTGATTGAAGACAGCAGAGGTGTATTTGGAGGGCAAGTTGGTCAGGATAATGTCTATTAGGGTGCCCATGTTTACGGATTTAGGGTTGTACCTGGTGGGTTCCTTGATGATTTGTGTGAGATTGAGGGCATCTAGCTTAGATTGTAGGACTGCCGGGGTGTTAAGCATATCCCAGTTTAGGTCACCTAACAGAACAAACTCTGAAGATAGATGGGGGGCGATCAATTCACAGATGGTGTCCAGGGCACAGCTGGGAGTTGAGGGGGGTCGGTAGCAGGCGGCAACAGTGAGAGACTTATTTCTGGAGAGATTCATTTTTAAAATTAGAAGTTCGAACTGTTTGGGCATAGACCTGGAAAGTATGACAGAACTTTGCAAGTTATCTCTGCAGTAGATTGCAACTCCTCCCCCTTTGGCAGTTCTATCTTGACGGAAAGTGTTATAGTTGGGTATGGAAATCTCAGAATTTTTGGTGGCCTTCCTAAGCCAGGATTCAGACACGGCAAGGACATCAGGGTTGGCAGAGTGTGCTAAAGCGGTGAGTAAGACAAACTTAGGGAGGAGGCTTCTGATGTTGACATGCATGAAACCAAGGCTTTTTCGATCGCAGTCAACAAATGAGGGTGCCTGGGGACATGCAGGGCCTGGGTTTACCTCCACATCACCCGAGGAACAGAGGAGTAGTAGGATGAGGGTGCGGCTAAAGGCTATCAAAACTGGTCGCCTAGAGCGTTGGGGACAAGGAATAAAAGGAGCATATTTATGGGCATGGTAGAATATATTCAGGGCATAATGTGCAGACAGGGGTATGGTGGGGTGCGGGTACAGCGGAGGTAAGCCCAGGCACTGGGTGATGATAAGAGAGGTTGTATCTCTGGACATGCTGGTCTCAATGGGTGAGGTCACCGCATGTGTGGGGGGTGGGACAAAGGAGGTATCAGAGGTATAAGGAGTGGAACTACGGGCTCCATTGTAAACTAAAACAATGATAACTAGCCTGAACAACAGTATACAAGGCATATTGATATTTGAGAGAGACATACAGTAAGGCATAAAGTGATTGCAGGTCTTGATTGGGAGAGCTAGCTAAAACAACAGGTGAGACAACAGCAGCTGGTCAGCTAACACAACAACAGCAGGTAAAATGGCGATGACTAGGCAGAGAGGGTCGGATTAACTACACACAGAGCCTGAGTTCGCGGCTGGGGCCAACAGATAAACACAAATAAACAGAATGGAGTACCGTGATTAATGGACAGTCCAGCAGGCATCAGCTATGTAGCCAAGTGATCATAGTGTCCAGGGGGCAGCAGTAGATGGAACAGGGAAGCCGCCACTACGCTAGCACGCGGCGTTTAAAGTTAGTAGCCCGGGGGTGGTCTGCTCAGACGGAGGGGGTCTGCTCAGACGGAGGGGGTCTGCTCAGACGGAGGCCGGTTGAGGGCACAGCGGATGGAGTATTCGTCGGCAGACCAGACGTGGTGGTGCAGCGGGGCGCCGTGTCGACAGAGAATCCAAGCCAGATGGCGAAAGAGGTATTGTAGAATTTTGTTTGCTAACTGGTGCTAGCTTCGTGGCAGTGGCGCTAGCTGCAAGCTGTGAGCTAGCTAGCTGCAAGCTGTGAGCTAGCTAGCTGCAAGCTGTGAGCTAGCTAGCTGCAAGCTAGCTGTGAGGATCAGAAGTAGTGGCTCAGGGATTACGGCAGGAATCCGGCGTTGTTGTGGAGAGACAGTCCGATGCTGGTAGATTGGTGAGTAATATCCAGGCTAAGAACAGGGCTGGTGTCTGTGCAGAAGGTAAAAGCCGCTAGCAGTGGCTAAAAATGACTAAATAGCTTGTAGCTGATTAGCTGGTTAGCTACTGGAGATTCTTGAATGTGTTCCAAAGTTACAAATAATAGCGATTCCGTATCACATTGGGTGAGGCAGGTTACCGGAAGGTATAATCGATTTAAAAATCGAAAAGAGATAGAAAAAAAACAAATTCTACAATGTAGAAAATAGTACAAATAAAGAAAACACACTTGAATGAATAGGTGTGTCCAAACCTTTGACTGGTATATTTTCTTTATTATTTATTTCACCTTTATTTAACCAGGTAGGCAAGTTGAGAACAAGTTCTCATTTACAACTGCGACCTGGCCAAGATAAAGCAAAGCAGTGCGACACAAACAACACAGTTACACATGGAATAAACAAACATACAGTCAATAATAAAGTGGAATACAGTGTGTGCAATTTATTGTTTTATCCACATGTGTATGTTATGCCTAACCGTAGCCTTAAATTAAGACCAAAAAGCTTATTTTTGTTTTCCTGAATTTCTAAGTTATAGCCGACTTTGACTTTGTGGCTGTGGTAACTATTTGAAAGGGCAGTGAATTCTCTGCTACTTTGAGAACTTGTAAAACAAGCCTCCTGTGTGTTAGATGCAGATGGTTAACTGGTGTTAGCTTTATAAAGCCTGATGTAGTTTGTTGATATTCAACATTTTTACACAACTACAGCGGCTCACAATAGTCTAGACACAATAACAGGAAGTTAATGTGTATCAATCCATCCTCTCACCATTCTCCTGACGATGATGATCTTGGGGCCCAGAGTTTTACTGATGATGAAGATGGCCATGAGACGAAGACAGAAGATGATGAAGTCGATACACAGGATGACCTTCCCTGCATAGAACAACCTGGTGGTCAGTCTGCAAGTGAAATATACAGTAGATCAGTAGTATGAGGTCATCTCTCGTGATAGACATGAACGCTGGAATCATTAATGGTGAAACGGCCATTTGCTGTATTACATTTCTACTGCGCGAACAACAGCATGTGGAGCTGTTACCCCACAGCGGAGTCCATATTTAACGTTAGCTAGCGTTCCCTACAGCGCAGTCCATCTTTAACGTTAGCTAGCGTTTCCTACAGCGCAGTCCATATTTAACGTTAGCTTGCGTTCCCTACAGCGCAGTCCATCTTTAACGTTAGCTAGCGTTTCCTACAGCGCAGTCCATATTTAACGTTAGCTTGCGTTTCCTACAGCGCAGTCCATCTTTAACGTTAGCTAGCGTTTCCTACAGCGCAGTCCATATTTAACGTAGCTAGCGTTCCCCACAGCGGAGTCCATCTTTAACGTTAGCTAGCGTTCCCTACAGCGCAGTCCATCTTTAACGCTAACTAGCGTTCCCTACAGCGCAGTCCATTTTTAACGCTAGCTAGCGTTCCCTACAGTGGAGTCCATATTTAATGCTACCGAGCGTTAGAGGAAGAAGAAAATGAGGAAGAGGAGGCAGCTCACCTGAAGGCCAGGCCGATGAGGAAGAGCAGGATGGACAGAAAGTCTAGAATGTTCCACATGTCATTAATGTACATATCAGCCTTCTTACGGAACCCAAACCCATCTGGGTCATGGAACAGCTGAGGGCACAAACAACACATTGTTAATACTGTAGACACATCCATCTCCTAACGGCATACTCGTTTGGCTAATCTATTTTGACTTTAAGTAGAATAGGATGTGTGTGCGTGAGCACAGGACAAGGTGTCTCACCTGTCGGATCTCCTCACAGACCAATGAGATGAGCCAGACATAGAGAAGCCCCTCCCTCCAGGAGGGCGTGGCCTGGAAGTCGATCATCAGCACCACAGAGAACAGCAGCAGGAAGCTGAAGTAGGACAAGATGTTCCAGTAGAACTTCACCTGGGGAGAGGTCAACAGAGGTCAGGGGCCAGGTAAGGTTTAACAACAACAGTAGAACTTCACCTGTATGGGGAGAGGTCAACAGAGGTCAGGGGCCAGGTAAGGTTTAACAACAACAGTAGAACTTCACCTGTATGGGGAGAGGTCAACAGAGGTCAGGGGCCAGGTAAGGTTTAACAACAACAGTAGAACTTCACCTGGGGAGAGGTCAACAGAGGTCAGGGGCCAGGTAAGGTTTAACAACAACAGTAGAACTTCACCTGGGGAGAGGTCAACAGAGGTCAAGGGCCAGGTAATGGTTAACAACAACAGTAGAACTTCAACTGTATGGGGAGAGGTCAACAGAGGTTAGGGGCCAGGTAAGGTTTAACAACAACAGTAGAACTTCACCTGGGGAGAGGTCAACAGAGGTCAGGGGCCAGGTAAGGTTAACAACAACAGTAGAACTTCAACTGTATGGGGAGAGGTCAACAGAGGTTAGGGGCCAGGTAAGGTTTAACAACAACAGTAGAACTTCACCTGGGGAGAGGTCAACAGAGGTCAGGGGCCAGGTAAGGTTAACAACAACAGTAGAACTTCAACTGTATGGGGAGAGGTCAACAGAGGTCAGGGGCCAGGTAAGGTTAACAACAACAGTAGAACTTCACCTGTATGGGGAGAGGTCAACAGAGATCAGGGGCCAGGTAATGGTTAACAACAACAGTAGAACTTCACCTGTATGGGGAGAGGTCAACAGAGGTCAGGGGTCAGGTAATGGTTAACAACAACAGTAGAACTTCACCTGTATGGGGAGAGGTCAACAGAGGTCAGGGGCCAGGTAATGGTTAACAACAACAGTAGAACTTCACCTGGGGAGAGGTCAACAGAGGTCAGGGGCCAGGTAATGGTTAACAACAACAGTAGAACTTCACCTGTATGGGGAGAGGTCAACAGAGGTCAGGGGCCAGGTAAGGTTAACAACAACAGTTGAACTTCACCTGTATGGGGAGAGGTCAACAGAGGTCAGGGGTCAGGTAAGGTTTAACAACAACAGTAGAACTTCACCTGGGGAGAGGTCAACAGAGGTCAGGGGCCAGGTAAGGTTTAACAGCAACAGTTGAACTTCACCACAGAGGTCAGGGGTCAGGTAATGGTTAACAACAACAGTTGAACTTCACCTGGGGAGAGGTCAACAGAGGTCAGGGGCCAGGAAGGTTTAACAGCAACAGTTGAACTTCACCACAGACGTCAGGGGTCAGGTAAGGGTTAAAAACAACAGCAGAACTCCCCCTGGGGAGAGGTCAACAGAGGTCAAGGGTTAGGGGTTGGGTAAGGGTTAAAAACAACAACAGAACTTCCCCTGGGGAGAGGTCAACAGAGGTCAAGGGTGAGGGGTTGGGTAAGGGTTTACCTGGGGAGAGGTCAACATAGATCAAGGGTGAGGGATTGGGTAAGGGTTTACCTGAGGAGAGATCAACAGAGGTCAGGGGTGAAGGGTTGGGTAAGGGTTAAAAACAGCAGCAGAACTTCCCCTGGGGAGAGGTCAACAGAGGTCAAGGGTGAGGGGTTGGGTAAGGGTTAAAAACAACAGCAGAACTTCCCCTGAGGAGAGGTCAACAGAGGTCAAGGGTGAGGGGTTGGGTAAGGGTTAAAAACAACAACATAACTTCCCCTGAGGAGAGGTCAACAGAGGTCAAGGGTGAGGGGTTGGGTAAGGGTTAAAAACAACAACATAACTTCCCCTGGGGAGAGGTCAACAGAGATCAAGGGTGAGGGGTTGGGTAAGGGTTTACCTGAGGAGAGGTGAAGAGGCTGACCAGCCGGGTGGAGACTGTCAACGGTTTCAGACCCAGAGGGATCCTGGCAAGGAGGTCACTAAGGGGGTAGACGGCAAGGGTGAGAGGTGTCAGGTAGGTGTTTATAGATGCAGAATGTAAACCAATGCATCAGAAATGTCACCCTTTGTCCTTCTAGTGCACTACTTTCATAGGGAATAGGGGAACATCTGGGACACATCCTCAGTCTACTTTTATAGGGAATAGGGGGCCATCTGGGACAGACTCTCAGTCTAGTTTTATAGGGAATAGGGAGCCATCTGGGACAGACTCTCAGTCTAGTTTTATAGGGAATAGGGGTCCATCTGGGACAGACTCTCAGTCTACTTTTATAGGGAATAGGGGGCCATCTGGGACAGACTCTCAGTCTACTTTTATAGGGAATAGGGGGCCATCTGGGACACATCCTCAGTCTACTTTTATAGGGAATAGGGGGCCATCTGGGACACATCCTCAGTTTTCTTTTATAGGGAATAGGAGGCCATCTGGGACAGACTCTCAGTGTATAATCAGACTCACTGTACAGGAGGCTTCCTCCTGGTGCAGGCCTGGCTTCCTGTTAATGACTCCATGGTGAGCAGCTCAGCACTCCTCTCTGCCTCTCTCTGGATGGACTCATCACGCCTGGGGGATCAGAGAGGATATTACTCAGCCAGACCATGCTCAGCGTGGTGTCAATTATACATCCAGTTAGATTCACTTCCCTGAGTGAGCAAGATGGCAGTTCAGTCTTTTCCCATTGGGTGTTGCTGCCACCATGTGGTGTGCCTGAGGTTTTACCACATTCTCTCTCCTCACCCAGACTCTGTCCTCCTATATCTGGTAAACCACTACATTGTTACAGAGCTGTGGCCACCAGTACCTACCTGAATCCCAGGAAGCCAGTGTAGATGAGCAGGAAGAACAGCACAGAGCAGCACCCTTCACAGAAGGGTTACGGGACAGAGTTAAGGGTTAGGGGGCCGGGGTTAGGGGACAAGGTTATGGACCATGGTTAGGGGTTAGGGGCCAGGGATAGAGGTTAGGGCTTAGGGGCAAGGTTAGGGGTCAGAGGTTATTTACCTGAATCCCAGGAAGCCAGTGTAAATGAGAGGGAAGAACAGCATACATAGCAGCACCCTCCACAGAGGATTGTCCGCCGCCAGCTCCCCACACCAGATCTGGGTCAGGAGAGCCTGGGGGAAACAGAACAGAAAACTCAGGACCAGATCTGGGTCAGGAGAGCCTGGAGGAAACAGAACGGAAAACTCAGGACCAGATCTGGATCAGGAGAGCCTGGGGGAGACAGAACAGACGACTCGGAACCAGTTATGGATCAGGAGAGCCTGGGGGAGACAGAACAGACGACTCGGGACCAGATCTGGATCAGGAGAGCCTGGGGGAGACAGAACAGACTCAGAACCAGATCTGGGTCAGGAGAGCTTGGGGGAGACAGAACAGACGACTCGGGACCAGATCTGGATCAGGAGAGCCTGGGGGAGACAGAACATACGACTCGGAACCAGTTCTGGGTCAGGAGAGCCTGGGGGAGACAGAACAGACGACTCGGGACCAGTTCTGGATCAGGAGAGCCTGGGGGAGACAGAACAGACGACTCGGGACCAGTTCTGGATCAGGGGAGCCTGGGGGAGACAGAACAGACGACTCGGGACCAGATCTGGGGGAGACAGAACAGACGACTCGAGACCAGTTCTGGATCAGGGGAGCCTGGGGGAGACAGAACAGACGACTCGGGACCAGATCTGGATCAGGAGAGCCTGGGGGAGACAGAACAGACGACTCGAGACCAGTTCTGGATCAGGAGAGCCTGGGGGAGACAGAACAGACGACTCAGAACCATTCACAGACACAGTGCTACACAACACACAACAGGGAACACCTGCTTTAGAAACAGTTTGATCCACTAGATCTCACAAGACCAAAGGCAGTGTAAGGAAAATATTTGTGAGAAGTGTGATTAATTAAATACAATTCAAAAGGGTAGTGATAATATAACTGGAGTTACCTGAACCCCAGAATGACCTTTAACCTACCTGAACCCCAGAGTGAGCAACAAAGCTCTTGTCATCAGCCTCCAGAGCCAGCCTCAGACAAGTGGTTTGACCCCAGGATGAAGAGACCCGGATTAGCAGCCTCTGGGCACGCTCCTCATCACAGCAGTGGCACTCACTGAACACACCTGAGACAACACACACACAGGACATACACTGAACACACCTGAGACAACACACACACAGGACATACACTGAACACACCTGAGACAACACACACACACACACAGGACATACACTGAACACACCTGACAGACAGGACCACTCACTGAACACAGCTAAGAGAGACAGGACTTGGTCACTCAGTCTCACCACAAGATAACAGGACTGGCAGATGGGAGACTAATTTGTAAAAGAACAAAGTCTGCTCATTCATTTCCAGTGCTTGACTTGGACTGAAATAGATGTCGATACTCAGTTTTGGTGCCGGTAAAATTTATATTTCGGTGCAGGGCCCGGTTGCATAAAACATCTTGAGTTTCCCTTCAGAGTTTACTTGAAGGAATGCTTTTCCCTTAAATAAGGGAATTGTTTAAGGGTGTTGCATAGAGCCCCCCCAAAACATTTCCTTAGGTAAGGGCATAATTGAAGGTGTTTTATGGTAGTTTGAAGGCATGTACGGTTACCACGGAGAAAACCTGATTCACTGACTGAACATCTCTCAAACAGATCACAAATTAGAACTTCTATCTTCAAGAGCGGGAGCGGTCTAGCGAGGGCACGTGGCTTGGTGAAGCTCATACAATGAGGAACTAGAGCGTGAGCCGTCTAGCGAGGACACGTGGCTTGGTGAAGCTCATACAATGAGGAACTAGAGCGTGAGCCGTCTAGCGAGGACACGTGGCTTGGTGAAGCTCATACAATGAGGAACTAGAGCGTGAGCGGTCTAGCGAGGGCACGTGGCTTGGTGAAGCTCATACAATGAGGAACTAGAGCGTGAGCCGTCTAGCGAGGACACGTGGCTTGGTGAAGCTCATACAATGAGGAACTAGAGCGTGAGCCGTCTAGCGAGGACACGTGGCTTGGTGAAGCTCATACAATGAGGAACTAGAGCGCGAGCCGTCTAGCGAGGACACGTGGCTTGGTGAAGCTCATACAATGAGGAACTAGAGCGCGAGCCGTCTAGCGAGGGCACGTGGCTTGGTGAAGCTCATACAATGAGGAACTAGAGCGCGAGCCGTCTAGCGAGGGCACGTGGCTTGGTGAAGCTCATACAATGAGGAACTAGAGCGCGAGCCGTCTAGCGAGGACACGTGGCTTGGTGAAGCTCATACAATGAGGAACTAGAGCGTGAGCCGTCTAGCGAGGACACGTGGCTTGGTGAAGCTCATACAATGAGGAACTAGAGCGCGAGCCGTCTAGCGAGGGCACGTGGCTTGGTGAAGCTCATACAATGAGGAACTAGAGCGTGAGCCGTCTAGCGAGGACACGTGGCTTGGTGAAGCTCATACAATGAGGAACTAGAGCGTGAGCCGTCTAGCGAGGACACGTGGCTTGGTGAAGCTCATACAATGAGGAACTAGAGCGCGAGCCGTCTAGCGAGGGCACGTGGCTTGGTGAAGCTCATACAATGAGGAACTAGAGCGCGAGCCGTCTAGCGAGGGCACGTGGCTTGGTGAAGCTCATACAATGAGGAACTAGAGCGCGAGCCGTCTAGCGAGGGCACGTGGCTTGGTGAAGCTCATACAATGAGGAACTAGAGCGTGAGCCGTCTAGCGAGGACACGTGGCTTGGTGAAGCTCATACAATGAGGAACTAGAGCGCGAGCCGTCTAGCGAGGGCACGTGGCTTGGTGAAGCTCATACAATGAGGAACTAGAGCGTGAGCCGTCTAGCGAGGACACGTGGCTTGGTGAAGCTCATACAATGAGGAACTAGAGCGTGAGCCGTCTAGCGAGGACACGTGGCTTGGTGAAGCTCATACAATGAGGAACTAGAGCGCGAGCCGTCTAGCGAGGGCACGTGGCTTGGTGAAGCTCATACAATGAGGAACTAGAGCGCGAGCCGTCTAGCGAGGGCACGTGGCTTGGTGAAGCTCATACAATGAGGAACTAGAGCGCGAGCCGTCTAGCGAGGACACGTGGCTTGGTGAAGCTCATACAATGAGGAACTAGAGCGCGAGCCGTCTAGCGAGGGCACGTGGCTTGGTGAAGCTCATACAATGAGGAACTAGAGCGTGAGCCGTCTAGCGAGGACACGTGGCTTGGTGAAGCTCATACAATGAGGAACTAGAGCGCGAGCGGTCTTGGTGAAGCTCATACAATGAGGAACTAGAGTGCAGGTGAAACCTTGCGGAGGCATCTGACATAATATGTAATGTTTTGATCAAATGTTGTGATAAATGAGGTAAGCAGGTATGCCCTGGGTTACTGTTGTTGGGTGTTATTGTGAGTGTTTTGTTATTCCTGGTACTTAGAAAATACAAGGTAAGATGTGGTTTGTTGGGACCGTGTTACATAGTTAGATAGGAGACGGGTACTGTGTAGGTAGTTTTGCCCATTTGGAAAGACGTCAGATAATCTATATAACAGCTGAGAAAACGCTGGTTGACTTGAACAAACAAAACGAACTGGCACAGACAGACAGAAAACACAGGTATAAATACCCAGAGGATAAGTGGGGAAGATGGGCGACACCTGGAGGGGGTGGAGTGCTTCTACACCTGCATTGCTTGCTGTTTGGGGTTTTAGGCTGGGTTTCTGTACAGCACTTTGAGATATCAGCTGATGTACGAAGGGCTATATAAATACATTTGATTTGACTTGATTTGGAGACAAGCACAAGGACAGGTGAAACAGATGAGGGCGTGACAATTATTGCAATAATGAATCGCTGTTAAATAAAGATTGATTGTTTGAATAATGGTCCAAATCTCTCTCAGTATACATGAATTTCCACGACACTGTGCTGCACTATTTAATTGGTTAATACAGACAGGATGTCTCAGTGCTGTATTGTGTGTCTGTGCTGCACTAGATCAGTGGTTAATACAGACAGGATGTCTCAGTGCTGTATTGTGTGTCTGTGCTGCACTAGATCAGTGGTTAATACAGACAGGATGTCTCAGTGCTGTATTGTGTGTCTGTGCTGCACTAGATCAGTGGTTAATACAGACAGGATGTCTCAGTGATAGAAATAGAATCAATAGAATGGGCGTCCCCATTCAAGTTAATGATGGCATAATGGGCGGACCGGCGGCCATTGCGAGTGTACTGATAGGTGCAAAGCACGAAGTAAAAGCTAGGTTCAAAATATACAGATTAAACCTGCACTGCGTAACTATGTGTGTACAGGTGTTATTGGAGACCGCTTGATGTAGCAACTGCTCAGCATCGGACCGTAAATAGCGACAGGAGGGTAGCGCGTACATCACTGGGGCCAAGCTCCCTGCCGTCAAGAACCTCTATACCAGGCGCTGTCAAAATTGTCAAAGACTCCAGCCACCCAAGTCATAGACTGTTCATTATGCTATCGCACGGCAAGCGTTACCGGAGCGCCAAGTCTGGGACCAAAAGGCTCTTAACAGCTTCTACCCCCAAGCCATTAGACTGCTGAACACTGGACTCTACCCACACACTCACTGGACTCTACCCACACACTCACTGGACTCTACCCACACACTCACTGGACTCTGACCACACACTCACTGGACTCTGACCACACACTCACTGGACTCTGACCACACACTCACTGGACTCTACCCACACACTCACTGGACTCTGACCACACACTCACTGGACTCTGACCACACACTACGCTGACACTCACAACACACACACTACGCTGACACTCACAACACACACACACACACTACGCTGACACTCACAACACACACACACACTACGCTGACACTCTCAACACACACACACACTACGCTGACACTCTCAACACACACACACACTACGCTGACACTCTCAACACACTCTCAACACACACACACACTACGCTGACACTCTCAACACACACACACACTACGCTGACACTCCCAACACACACACACACAACACACACACACACTACGCTGACACTCAACACACACACACACTACGCTGACACTCTCAACACACTCACACACTACGCTGACACTCACAACACACACACACACTACGCTGACACTCACAACACACACACACACTACGCTGACACTCACAACACACACACACACTACGCTGACACTCACAACACACACACACACTACGCTGACACTCACAACACACACACACACTACGCTGACACTCCCAACACACACACACACTACGCTGACACTCCCAACACACACACTACGCTGACACTCTCAACACACACACATACTACGCTGACACTCAACACACACACACACACTACGCTGACACTCCAAACACACACACTACGCTGACACTCTCAACACACACACATACTACGCTGACACTCAACACACACACACTACGCTGACACTCCCAACACACACACATACTACGCTGACACTCTCAACACACACACACACTACGCTGACACTCACAACACACACACACACAACGCTGACACTCACAACACACACACACACTACGCTGACACTCACAACACACACACATACTACGCTGACACTCAACACACACACACACACACTACGCTGACACTCACAACACACACACACACTACGCTGACACTCTCAACACACACACACACTACGCTGACACTCACAACACACACACACACTACGCTGACACTCACAACACACACACACACTACGCTGACACTCACAACACACACACATACTACGCTGACACTCAACACACACACACACACTACGCTGACACTCACAACACACACACATACTACGCTGACACTCTCAACACACACACACACTACGCTGACACTCCCAACACACTCCCAACACACACACTACGCTGACACTCCCAACACACACACACACTACGCTGACACTCTCAACACACACACACACTACGCTGACACTCCCAACACACACACACACGACGCTGACACTTCCAACACACACACACACTACGCTGACACTCTCAACACACACACACACTACGCTGACACTCTCAACACACACACACACTATGCTTGTCCGTAGAGCTTCGAGACAGGATTGTGTCAAGGTACAGATCTGGGGAAGGGGACCAACACATTTCTGCAGCATTGAAGGTCCCCAAGAACACAGTGGCCTCCATCATTCTTAAATGGAAGAAGTTTGGAACCACCAAGACTCTTCCTGGAGCTGGCCATCCGGCCAAACTGAGCAATCAGGGTAGAATGGCCTTGGTCAGGGAGGTGACCAAGAACCCGATGGTCACCCTGACAGAGCTCCAGAGTTCCTCTGTGGAGATGGGAGAACCTTCCAGAAGGACAACCATCTCTGCAGCACTCCACAAATCAGGCATTTTTGGTAGAGTGGCCAGACGGAAGCCACTTCTCAGTAAAAGGCACATAACAGACCACTCTGGTCTGATGAAACCAAGATTGAACTCTTTGGTCTGAATGCCAAGCATCATGTCTGGAGGAAACCTGGCACCATCCCTACGGTGAAGCATGGTGGTGGCAGCATCATGTCTGGAGGAAACCTGGCACCATCCCTACGGTGAAGCATGGTGGTGGCAGCATCATGTCTGGAGGAAACCTGGCTTCTGTCTGGCCCCTCTACCATAAAGGCCTGAATTTACCACAGGTGGACTCCAATCCTGGGCGCCTCCAGTATAGAGTCATATCACATCACATCAAGATTCAGTGGTCTGATGAAACCAAGATTGAACTCTTTGGCCTGAATGCCAAGCATCATGTCTGGAGGAAACCTGGCACCATCCCTACAGTGAAGCATGGTGGTGGCAGCATCATGTTGTGGGGATGTTTTTCAGCGGCAGGGACTGGGAGACTAGTCAGGATCGAGGGAAAGATGAACGTAGCAAAGTACAGAGAGATCCTTGATGAAAACCTGCTCCAGAGCACTCAGGACAGACTGGGGCGAAGGTTAGTAAGGACATGTCTCAGTGTGAAGGCTACTGTACCGATAGTTAATAAGGACAGTATGTCTCAGTGTGAAGGCTACTGTACCGATAGTTAATAAGGACAATATGTCTCAGTGTGAAGGCTACTGTACCGATAGTTAATAAGGACAATATGTCTCAGTGTGAAGGCTACTGTACCGATAGTTAATAAGGACAATATGTCTCAGTGTGAAGGCTACTGTACCGATAGTTAATAAGGACAATATGTCTCAGTGTGAAGGCTACTGTACCGATAGTTAATAAGGACAATATGTCTCAGTGTGAAGGCTACTGTACCGATAGTTAATAAGGACAGTATGTCTCAGTGTGAAGGCTACTGTACCGATAGTTAATAAGGACAATATGTCTCAGTGTGAAGGCTACTGTACCGATAGTTAATAAGGACAATATGTCTCAGTGTGAAGGCTACTGTACCGATGGCGTGTCTCTCATAGTGTTTGGCCAGTTCTCTCATCTCCTCCGCCTCATCCTCCTCTTCCGCTCCTTCCTCAGCCAACTTCTTCAGGATCTTACTAGCGGCCAGAGCTGCTGACATACAGTCCCGGGACTGCACACAACAAACAAACATGATAAGAGTAATAATGCTTTTTTAATCATATATTCTAATTTAGTCTTTTTCAAGCATTTTGCTTAAACTGCAGAATGAATACTTTGGGATAACTAGATAACTACACCAGACAGTCAGTTCCATATTTAGACTGCCCTGCACTGGTTCCTACTCTACCTGCTCCCAGGCAATCTCAGCCAGCTCTTTCTTGTTCTGCAGGATGGCCCAGAGGAAAAGGTCTCCGCCTGGGTCTCTGAAGGTCTCCTCGCCCCTTTCTGAATCTCTCCCTGGTCCTCTGTCTGGGTCTGGCGAGGCCTGGAGCTCCAGCTGCTCTTTGGGTGGCAGCTAGCACAGAACAGATAGGTGGGTCAGTAGGCAGCTAGCACAGAGCAGATAGGTGGGTCAGTAGGCAGCTAGCACAGAGCAGATAGGTGGGTCAGTAGGCAGCTAACACAGAGCAGATAGGTAGGTCAGTAGGCAGCTAGCACAGAGCAGATAGGTGGGTCAGTAGGCAGCTAACACAGAGCAGATAGTTGGGTCAGTAGGCAGCTAAAACAGAGCAGATAGGTGGGTCAGTAGGCAGCTAACACAGAGCAGATAGGTGGGTCAGTAGGCAGCTAAAACAGAGCAGATAGGTGGGTCAGTAGGCAGCTAAAACAGAGCAGATAGGAGGGTCAGTAGGCAGCTAACACAGAGCAGATAGGTGGGTTAGTAACATCCTCTGTTTCATGGAATCATGGCTCTCTCCGGATATACTGTCCCCGTCCATACAGCCAGCTGGGTTCTCAGTACATGGAGCAGACAGGAAGAAAGAACTCTCCGGGAAAGAGAAAAGTGGAGATGTATGTTTTATGATTAACTACTCATGGTGTGATTGTGGTACCGTACAGGAAAGTCCTTTAGTTCACCCAACCTGGAATACCTCACAATCAAATGCTGACCGTAACACCTTCCGAAGGAATTCTCTTCGATCAACGTCACAGCCGTGTATATCCCTCCTCAAGCCGATACCACGACATGTCTCAAGGAACTACACTGGGCTTTGTGCAAACTGGAAACCGTATATCCCGCATTTATTGAAGCTGGGGACTTTAATAAAGCAGATCTGAGTAAACGCTACAGAAGTTTTATCAAAACATCGCCTGCGCTACTCCCGCAAAACCCCAGTCTCAACGTCAACAGTGAAGAGGCGACTCCAGGATGCTGGCCTTCTAGGCAGAGTTCCTCTGTCCAGTCTCAACGTCAACAGTGAAGAGGCAACTCCGGGATGCTGGCCTTCTAGGCAGAGTTCCTCTGTCCAGTCTCAACGTCAACAGTGAAGAGGCGACTCCGGGATATTGGCCTTCTAGGCAGAGTTCGTCTGTCCAGTCTCAACGTCAACAGTGAAGAGGCGACTCCGGGATATTGGCCTTCTAGGCAGACTTCCTCTGTCCAGTGTCTGTCTTCCTTTGCCCATCTTAATCTTTTCTTTTTATTGGCCAGTCTGAGATATGGATTTTTCTTTGCAACTCTGCCTAGAAGGCCAGCGTCCCGGAGTCGCCCCTTCACTGTTGACGTTGAGACTGGTGTTTGCGGGTACTATTTAATGAAGCTACCAGTTGAGAACTTGTGAGGCGTCTGTTTTTCAAACTAGACACTCTAATGTATTTGTCCTCTTGCTCAGTTGTGCACCGGGGCCTCCCACTCCTCTTTCTATTCTGGTTAGAGCCAGTTTGTGCTGTTATGTGAAGGGAGTAGTACACAGCATTGTACGAGATCTTCAGTTTCTTGGCAATTTCTCGCATGTCCAGCCCACTCATTATCTCAGCCAATCATGGCTAGTGGGAACGTTGTTGTCTTTTTCTGTGGCTAAACCAACAAGGCTCGTAATTTAACATTTTTATTCGTATTTACAGATGGCATACAAGTTTGTTATTAAGGCACATGAAAGTTCACATGTTCCAGAAGCATTTCTGACAAAAAAAAACATTCAAATGGCTCTCTTGTGAAGTCCTGACTTGCGACATACGCCTAGTTTTCTGAAACGGGTCACATATAGTCTCTATAAGGTATATCTAGCTAGCAGCTACAGAAACCAGAGATATATAGTCTCTATAAGGTATATCTAGCTAGCAGCTACAGAAACCAGAGATATATAGTCTCTATAAGGTATATCTAGCTAGCAGCTACAGAAACCAGAGATATATAGTCTCTATAAGTTATATCTAGCTAGCAGCTACAGAAACCAGAGATATATAGTCTCTATAAGGTATATCTAGCTAGCAGCTACAGAAACCAGAGAGTCTCTTTGTAGTATTTCTAGCTGGCAGCTACACGAGACATCTAAATAACTGGCCACGATATTATGACACCACACCAGATCCACTGCTTCTGTGACCATGGAGATGCTGTCTGATACAGTTTGATACTCACTGTGACAGCGACATCCTCCTTGGGCCCCTTTGAGTACCTGGTGGAGTGCAGGCCAGGCAAGGGGTAGAGGGGCTGGGTGAAACTGCCCAGTAGGTGGCGTATTTCATCCGAGACGTGACTGAGAGAGATGGTCCTCCCTGCAGCGTCCCGAGGACTCAGGGTCTGACTCCGTCGACTCTTCTCAGTCTGGATGCGCTTGGCCAGGCGGCGCAGGAAGAAGCAGGAAGTGGGCAGCTGGGTGTAGAGGTCACACAGAGTGGTCTGGTCCCCCAGGAACTCTCTCAGACACACTCCGTTCTCCAGGAGCAGCCGGACAAACTGGGGCTTGTGGCCCAGCAGGGCTGAGAACATGGCCTGATGCAGGTCACTGGACTGGACAGGAGGAGAGGGATTTCTTCAACATGATAATAATACTGTCATCTTGAAATTACCTTTTAAAATACTACATTTTGTCTATAACCATTGACTCTGTGCCAATACCCCCTGTATATAGCCCCGCTATTGTTATTTACTGCTGCTCTTTAATTATTTGTTAATCTTAACTCTTAATTTTTTAGGTATTTTCTTAAAACTGCATTGTTGGTTAAGGGCTGTAAGTAAGTATTTCACTGTAAGGTCTACACCTGTTGTAGTCGGTGCATGTGACAAATAAAATTTGATATGATTTGATTTTCCATCCAATTGGCGACAGATTTCCATGCGAATATTGTAAAATCCGCATAAAGAAAATATGTTCTGTGGTGCGTTTCCATCAAACGGAGTTGTTGCTGATAACAGTCAGTGGGTGATGACATAGTACACACAAAATGTCATTTTTCGCGGAAGTTTTTCATGTACCGAATAAAAATCTAAAGTTCAATGTGTTTGTAAAATCTACCGATAGTTTTGTCACAAAAACTGTTGCATTAAACAGCAAATGTGCCTCCTCTGGTTTTGGCACTTTCACTCCAGCCAACAGCTGGCAGATACAGCCGGTAGGCTGTGCAGGTTGGCTGTGCGGGTAGGCAGTGCGGGTAGGCAGTGCGGGTAGGCTGTGCGGGTAGGCTGTGCGGGTAGGGTGTGCGGGTAGGCTGTGCAGGTAGGCTGTGCAGGTAGGCTGTGGAGGTAGGCTGTGGAGGTAGGCTAGTCTACATGACAAGATTATTATTGATAAGAATATTTGTATTTGTCAAATGGCAAGCATCAATCTTCATGTCACCAGAATAAGACCCTTGATGTTTATTAGAAAGGACAGGATCATCAAGATCATCACCAGGCAATTTCACCACCCTGTGAAGTTCATCATCATTTAATTTAATTTAGCCTAATAAACGAGTCGTAGTGGGAGGACCACACAACATATCATCACCTGACTTTACTTCCATATGCTGGTTATAATATCAACATTTAAACAGAAAGGATTTCCATCCATTTCTCGCATTATTAATTTTACTGACACAAAAAGATCCCAACATGTCGAATGAACAAATGACCTGTCAGCATTTATACAATTGTACCGAAACTTCCTATTGCCATCACAGCTGTCGTGATTTATTTTTATACAGTATGACTGTACTCGCATAAAAACTGTTTATCTAATGTTTTTTTATATTGATCAAATTATACCCCACTTTCGTGGTATCGTGGTTTCGTGGTTTCATGGTTTCGTGGTATCGTGGTTTCGTGGTTTCGTGGTATCGTGGTATCGTGGTATCGTGGTTTCGTGGTTTCGTGGTATCGTGGTATCGTGGTATCGTGGTATAGTGGTATCGTGGTATCGTGGTTTCGTGGTTTCGTGGTATCGTGATATCGTGGTTTCGTGGTATTGTGGTATCGTGATATCGTGGTTTCGTGATATCGTGGTTTCGTGGTACCGTGGTACCGTGGTTTCGTGGTATCGTGATATCGCGGTATCGCGGTATCGCGGTATCGCGGTTTCGCGGTATCGCGGTATCGCGGTTTCGCGGTATCGTGATATCGTGGTTTCGTGGTATCGTGGTTTCGTGGTATCGTGGTTTCGTGGTTTCGTGGTATCGTGATATCGTGGTATCGTGGTTTCGTGGTTTCGTGGTATCGTGGTTTCGTGGTTTCGTGGTTTCGTGGTATCGTGGTATCGTGGTATAGTGGTATCCAATTGTATAGTTATGACCTTCTCTCATTGCAGCAACCCCCCAAAGGGCTTGGAAGAGCCTCACTGCTTCTTCTACACACTGCTCTGCCCGAAAGTTAGCCGAACCAATGTGTTGGAGGGGACACCGTACAACTGACTAACCTACCCAGCTTGCAGGTGTCCGGTCCGCCATGAGGATTCAATAGAGCGTGATGAGACAAGGAATCCCCCGCCGGCCTTACCTTCCACTGGCTATCCTCAGTGAAGATGTCAGTCTTAGCGATGTCCACTCTGTTCCAGGCTACGGCTAGCTCCAGTTGTCTCTCCCAGCGCTCCATCCCAACAGACTCACTGCTCCTGTTGACTGGGAGGGGAGGAGGAGAGAGATAAACCTGGATTAGAACTAGGGCCGTCGTTTCTCTGAACTCTAGACCTTATAACTAAGGCAAAAACTGATATGGAAACCATTCTTCCAATGTGGAATTTAGAAAGAAAGTGACTTACTCTGCATCATTTAGAAGTAATGCCCATGCTTAGAGCTTAATATGGGACAGCCTGCAGTAGTCTGGTAATATGTGACACCAGGAAGCATCAGAATGTCCAGATGAGGCACTCAGATTCTTCTAGATGATGATGAATGAGACTATTTACAGAACGTCTCAGTCTGAGAGACATCCTAAACTCAATCATCTACTTCAGGAAGTGTCAAAAAGAGTCTAATGTTTCAACATTAACACACTGTCTGGAAACCAAGCGGACAATGTGCTGCTCAGGTACTCAGCATTAGTAATGTTACTCTGTGACTCAGCAGAAGAACCTGTTATTCTGAGGTATTCAGCATTAGTAATGTTACTCTGTGACTCAGCAGAAGAACCTGTTATTCTGAGGTACTCAGCATTAGTAATGTTACTCTGTGACTCAGCAGAAGAACCTGTTATTCTGAGGTATTCAGCATTAGTAATGTTACTCTGTGACTCAGTAGAAGAACCTGTTATTCTGAGGTACTCAGCATTAGTAATGTTACTCTGTGACTCAGCGGTACTCAGCATTAGTAATGTTACTCTGTGACTCAGCAGAAGAACCTGTTATTCTGAGGTACTCAGCATTAGTAATGTTACTCTGTGACTCAGTAGAAGAACCTGTTATTCTGAGGTACTCAGCATTAGTAATGTTACTCTGTGACTCAGCGGTACTCAGCATTAGTAATGTTACTCTGTGACTCAGCAGAAGAACCTGTTATTCTGAGGTACTCAGCATTAGTAATGTTACTCTGTGACTCAGCAGAAGAACCTGTTATTCTGAGGTATTCAGCATTAGTAATGTTACTCTGTGACTCAGCGGTACTCAGCATTAGTAATGTTACTCTGTGACTCAGCAGAAGAACCTGTTATTCTGAGGTACTCAGCATTAGTAATGTTACTCTGTGACTCAGCAGAAGAACTTGTTATTCTGAGGTACTCAGCATTAGTAATGTTACTCTGTGACTCAGCAGAAGAACCTGTTATTCTGAGGTATTCAGCATTAGTAATGTTACTCTGTGACTCAGCAGAAGAACCTGTTATTCTGAGGTATTCAGCATTAGTAATGTTACTCTGTGACTCAGCAGAAGAACCTGTTATTCTGAGGTATTCAGCATTAGTAATGTTACTCTGTGACTCAGCGGTACTCAGCATTAGTAATGTTACTCTGTGACTCAGCAGAAGAACCTGTTATTCTGAGGTACTCAGCATTAGTAATGTTACTCTGTGACTCAGCAGAAGAACTTGTTATTCTGAGGTACTCAGCATTAGTAATGTTACTCTGTGACTCAGCGGTACTCAGCATTAGTAATGTTACTCTGTGACTCAGCAGAAGAACCTGTTATTCTGAGGTACTCAGCATTAGTAATGTTACTCTGTGACTCAGTAGAAGAACCTGTTATTCTGAGGTACTCAGCATTAGTAATGTTACTCTGTGACTCAGCGGTACTCAGCATTAGTAATGTTACTCTGTGACTCAGCAGAAGAACCTGTTATTCTGAGGTACTCAGCATTAGTAATGTTACTCTGTGACTCAGCAGAAGAACCTGTTATTCTGAGGTATTCAGCATTAGTAATGTTACTCTGTGACTCAGCGGTACTCAGCATTAGTAATGTTACTCTGTGACTCAGCAGAAGAACCTGTTATTCTGAGGTACTCAGCATTAGTAATGTTACTCTGTGACTCAGCAGAAGAACTTGTTATTCTGAGGTACTCAGCATTAGTAATGTTACTCTGTGACTCAGCAGAAGAACCTGTTATTCTGAGGTATTCAGCATTAGTAATGTTACTCTGTGACTCAGCAGAAGAACCTGTTATTCTGAGGTATTCAGCATTAGTAATGTTACTCTGTGACTCAGCAGAAGAACCTGTTATTCTGAGGTATTCAGCATTAGTAATGTTACTCTGTGACTCAGCGGTACTCAGCATTAGTAATGTTACTCTGTGACTCAGCAGAAGAACCTGTTATTCTGAGGTACTCAGCATTAGTAATGTTACTCTGTGACTCAGCAGAAGAACTTGTTATTCTGAGGTACTCAGCATTAGTAATGTTACTCTGTGACTCAGCAGAAGAACCTGTTATTCTGAGGTATTCAGCATTAGTAATGTTACTCTGTGACTCAGCAGAAGAACCTGTTATTCTGAGGTACTCAGCATTAGTAATGTTACTCTGTGACTCAGCAGAAGAACCTGTTATTCTGAGGTACTCAGCATTAGTAATGTTACTCTGTGACTCAGCAGAAGAACCTGTTATTCTGAGGTACTCAGCATTAGTAATGTTACTCTGTGACTCAGCAGAAGAACCTGTTATTCTGAGGTATTCAGCATTAGTAATGTTACTCTGTGACTCAGCAGAAGAACCTGTTATTCTGAGGTACTCAGCATTAGTAATGTTACTCTGTGACTCAGCGGTACTCAGCATTAGTAATGTTACTCTGTGACTCAGCAGAAGAACCTGTTATTCTGAGAGGCCACAAGGCCTGGTTGTTACCTTTGAGCAGCGCCTGGAGAATGGCCACATCAACATCACCATGGTTGTCTTCACTCATACGGAACACTGTCAGTAGCTGAGGCATCCTGACGATGTCCTGAATCTGGAATAAAGGACAGAAACTCAGCTACAGTATAAAGTATTCACTTTAAGAAGAAGCTCCATGTATTTACTACCCTTGTGAAACCAGAATGACCGCTGCTCTACACGTTTTCTAGAATGTGAGTTCGCAAGATCAGGCTGATTTAACGAGGCTATGTATGTGTTACCTTCTTGGTCCATTCTATGATCTTGAGCTCTGTGAAGGAGTCATACTCCGAACCGAAGAACCGCTTCATTAGCTGGTGGATGACAGACAGGGTAACCTTGGTAACAGGGAGACCAGCCACATGGGCGACGACGTCCGCAAGTCTCCCTGACCCCTCCAGGATGACACAGGGGGTCCTGTTCAGCATGGCACCGTAGATGGTCTGAGGTGGGGGTGGGGTGATGCGTGAGAAGACAGGTCAGGGGTCAGAAGTCACAATGCACAAGACCATCCTGTCAGAAGAATACGCTGAAGAAACTAAAGGAATGATTCAACTACTGACCTGGTCCCCCATTCAGCACCTCACACTGATGATACTCACACTGAGAGTGTCTGGTCCCCCATTCAGCACCACACACTGATGATACTCACACTGAGAGTGCCTGGTCCTCCATTCAGCACCACACACTGATGATACTAACACTGAGAGTGTCTGGTCCTCCATTCAGCACCTCACACTGATGATACTAACACTGAGAGTGTCTGGTCCCCCATTCAGCACCACACACTGATGATACTAACACTGAGAGTGTCTGGTCCCCCATTCAGCACCTCACACTGATGATACTAACACTGAGAGTGTCTGGTACTCCATTCAGCACCTCACACTGATGATACTCACACTGAGAGTGTCTGGTCCCCCATTCAGCACCTCACACTGAGAGTGTCTGGTCCCCCATTCAGCACCTCACACTGATGATACTCACACTGAGAGTGCCTGGTCCTCCATTCAGCACCACACACTGATGATACTAACACTGAGAGTGTCTGGTCCTCCATTCAGCACCTCACACTGATGATACTAACACTGAGAGTGTCTGGTCCCCCATTCAGCACCACACACTGATGATACTAACACTGAGAGTGTCTGGTCCCCCATTCAGCACCTCACACTGATGATACTAACACTGAGAGTGTCTGGTACTCCATTCAGCACCTCACACTGATGATACTCACACTGAGAGTGTCTGGTCCCCCATTCAGCACCTCACACTGAGAGTGTCTGGTCCCCCATTCAGCACCTCACACTGATGATACTCACACTGAGAGTGTCTGGTCCCCCATCCAGCACCTCACACTGATAATACTAACACTGAGAGTGTCTGGTCCCCCATTCAGCACCACACACTGATGATACTCACACTGAGAGTGTCTGGTCCCCCATTCAGCACCACACACTGATGATACTAACACTGAGAGTGTCTGGTCCCCCATTCAGCACCTCACACTGAGAGTGTCTGGTCCCCCATTCAGCACCTCACTGATGATACTCACACTGAGAGTGTCTGGTCCTCCATTCAGCACCATACACCGATGATACTAACACTGAGAGTGTCTGGTCCCCCATTCAGCACCACACACTGATGATACTTACACTGAGAGTGTCTGGTCCCCCATTCAGCACCTCACACTGATGATACTCACACTGAGAGTGTCTGGACCCCATTCAGCACCACACACTGATGATACTAACACTGAGAGTGTCTGGTCCTCCATTCAGCACCACACACTGATGATACTCACACTGAGAGTGTCTGGTCCTCCATTCAGCACCACACACTGATGATACTCACACTGAGAGTGTCTGGTCCCCCATTCAGCACCACACATTGATGATACTCACACTGAGAGTGTCTGGCCCCCCATTCAGCACCACACACTGAGAGTGTCTGGTCCCCCATTCAGCACCTCACACTGAGAGTGTCTGGTCCCCCATTCAGCACCTCACACTGATGATACTCACACTGAGTGTCTGGTCCTCCATTCAGCACCACACACTGATGATACTCACACTGAGAGTGTCTGGTCCCCCATTCAGCACCTCACACTGAGAGTGTCTGGTCCCCCATTCAGCACCACACACTGATGATACTCACACTGAGAGTGTCTGGTCCTCCATTCAGCACCTCACACTGATGATACTAACACTGAGAGTGTCTGGTCCCCCATTCAGCACCACACAATGAGAGTGTCTGGTCCCCCATTCAGCACCTCACACTGAGAGTGTCTGGTCCCCCATTCAGCACCTCACACTGATAATACTCACACTGAGAGTGTCTGGTCCCCCATTCAGCACCTCACACTGATGATACTAACACTGAGAGTGTCTGGTCCCCCATTCAGCACCACACACTGATGATACTAACACTGAGTGTGTCTGGTCCCCCATTCAGCACCTCACACTGATGATACTCACACTGAGTGTCTGATCCCCCATTCAGCACCACACACTGATGATACTAACACTGAGAGTGTCTGGTCCTCCATCCAGCACCTCACACTGATGATACTAACACTGAGAGTGCCTGGTCCCCCATTCAGCACCTCACACTGATGATACTCACACTGAGAGTGTCTGGTCCCCCATTCAGCACCACACACTGATGATACTCACACTGAGAGTGTCTGGTCCTCCATTCAGCACCTCACACTGATGATACTAACACTGAGAGTGTCTGGTCCTCCATTCAGCACCACACACTGATGATACTCACACTGAGAGTGTCTGGTCCTCCATTCAGCACCTCACACTGATGATACTAACACTGAGAGTGTCTGGTCCTCCATTCAGCACCACACACTGATGATACTCACACTGAGTGTCTGGTCCCCCATTCAGCACCACACACTGATGATACTAACACTGAGAGTGTCTGGTCCTCCATTCAGCACCTCACACTGATGATACTAACACTGAGAGTGCCTGGTCCCCCATTCAGCACCTCACACTGATGATACTCACACTGAGAGTGTCTGGTCCCCCATTCAGCACTTCACACTGATGATACTAACACTGAGAGTGTCTGGTCCTCCATTCAGCACCTCACACTGATGATACTAACACTGAGAGTGTCTGGTCCTCCATTCAGCACCACACACTGATGATACTCACACTGAGAGTGTCTGGTCCTCCATTCAGCACCTCACACTGATGATACTAACACTGAGAGTGTCTGGTCCTCCATTCAGCACCACACACTGATGATACTCACACTGAGTGTCTGGTCCCCCATTCAGCACCACACACTGATGATACTAACACTGAGAGTGTCTGGTCCTCCATTCAGCACCTCACACTGATGATACTAACACTGAGAGTGCCTGGTCCCCCATTCAGCACCTCACACTGATGATACTCACACTGAGAGTGTCTGGTCCCCCATTCAGCACCTCACACTGATGATACTAACACTGAGAGTGTCTGGTCCTCCATTCAGCACCACACACTGATGATACTCACACTGAGAGTGTCTGGTCCTCCATTCAGCACCTCACACTGATGATACTCACACTGAGAGTGTCTGGTCCCCCATTCAGCACCTCACACTGATGATACTCACACTGAGAGTGTCTGGTCCCCCATTCAGCACCACACACTGATGATACTCACACTGAGAGTGTCTGGTCCTCCATTCAGCACCTCACACTGATGATACTAACACTGAGAGTGTCTGGTCCTCCATTCAGCACCACACACTGATGATACTCACACAGAGTGTCTGGTCCTCCATTCAGCACCACACACTGATGATACTCACACTGAGAGTGTCTGGTCCTCCATTCAGCACCTCACACTGATGATACTCACACAGAGTGTCTGGTCCTCCATTCAGCACCTCACACTGATGATACTCACACTGAGAGTGTCTGGTCCTCCATTCAGCACCTCACACTGATGATACTCACACTGAGAGTGTCTGGTCCCCCATTCAGCACCACACACTGATGATACTCACACTGAGAGTGTCTGGTCCCCCATTCAGCACCTCACACTGATGATACTAACACTGAGAGTGTCTGGTCCTCCATTCAGCACCCCCACACTGATGATACTAACACTGAGAGTGTCTGGTCCTCCATTCAGCACCACACACTGATGATACTCACACTGAGAGTGTCTGGTCCCCCATTCAGCACCTCACACTGATGATACTCACACTGAGAGTGCCTGGTCCCCCATTCAGCACCACACACTGATGATACTAACACACAGAGTGTCTGGTCCCCCATTCAGCACCTCACACTGATGATACTCACACTGAGAGTGCCTGGTCCTCCATTCAGCACCACACACACTACTGGGATCCTCACTCCACTCTCTGGAGACAGACAGACAGACAGACAGACAGACAGACAGAGACAGACAGACAGACAGACAGACAGACAGACAGACACTCGGCTTAATTCTGTTTCTTGAACGGTAGTGTTGGTTAAGGGCTTGTAATTAAGCATTTCATGGTAAGGTCTGTTGTATTTGACGCATGTGAAATTTTTTATTTGATAGACAGAGTCACACAAACACAGACACAGACGGGGGACTGACAGCAGACAGCTCTGGGAATTACTGATAAAGGGTTGCTGTGATTCTCATGTTTCTTAGACAAGGACACACGCACAGAAAGCTTAGAGAGAGAAAGAGAGAGAGATATCGATCACAATCAGAGCCCCTCTAGTCTAACCTCTGTTTCCCAGAGGCTGCTGGGAGATGAGTCTCTCTAGTCGGGAGCGCAGTTCTATCTCGACGCCGTAGCGTCCGTGTGTTCCATCATCCACCAGCAGGAAGTGGGAGTGGTTGTTGTCCAGACAGGAAAGGTGACCCTGGGACTGCATGTCCAGGGAGTAGTGGGCTGGGAACCGGCCCTGGAGAGTACAGTAGAGGTTTGGGGTCAGGGTTAGGGAGTAGTGGGCTGGGAACCGGCCCCCGGACAGTACAGTAGAGGTTTGGGGTCAGGGGTCAGGGTTAGGGGGGGTTAAGGGTAGGACAGCCCCCGGACAGTACAGTAGAGGTTTGGGGTCAGGGTTAGGGGGGGGTTAAGGGTAGGACAGCCCCCGGACAGTACAGTAGAGGTTTGGGGTCAGGGTTAGGGGGGGTTAAGGGTCGAACAGCCCCCGGACAGTACAGTAGAGGTTTGGGGTCAGGGGACAGTACAGTAGAGGTTTGGGGTCAGGGGACAGTACAGTAGAGGTTTGGGGTCAGGGGACAGTACAGTAGAGGTTTGGGGTCAGGGGACAGTACAGTAGAGGTTTGGGGTCAGGGGACAGTACAGTAGAGGTTTGGGGTCAGGGGACAGTACAGTAGAGGTTTGGGGTCAGGGGACAGTACAGTAGAGGTTTGGGGTCAGGGGAAAGTACAGTAGAGGTTTGGGGTCAGGGTTAGGGGGGGGTTAAGGGTAGAACAGCCCCCGGACAGTACAGTAGAGGTTTGGGGTCAGGGTTAGGGAGGGTTAAGGGTAGGGAGGTGTTATAGGAGGAGGGTTGGATGGAGACAGCTTGTCTCAGACAGTGTGTCTGTCCTCTTAGCCTTTGAAGTGTCTGAAAAAGTAGTTATTAGATTCCACCATATTGTCTGCGTGGCTCTAACCATCGAAGGGTTAGGTCCTCAAGGAAGGGTAGAGAGGGATTTGGGAGCATCTCTACAACTCTCTCTCTTTCATTTCTCAGCTGTATAACTCAATTCAATTTCAATTCAATTTAATTAAGGGCTTTATTGGCATGGGAAACATATGTTAGCATTACCAAAGAAAGTGAAGTAGATAATAAACAAAAGTGAAATAAATGATAAAAAATGAACAGTAAACATTACACTCACAGAAGTTCCAAAATAATAAAGACATTACAAATGTCATATTATGAGCAAATAGTTAAAGTACAAAAGGGAAAATAAATAAGCATAAATATGGGTTGTATTTACAAATCTTGCTGCTGTGATGCACACTGGTATTTCCCACTAGCCATGATTGTTAGAGATAATGAGTGTGCTGGACATGCCAAGAGATGATCGAATTGATCTGCCATACAGAAGGCTTCTGTTTATTTGAGCTGGTCAGTCTGTTGGTAATCCTGTCGAACGCAGCTTTTTTTAAATGTGTAGTGGAGCTGCATAAGTGTTGCTCTCCACTGTCTGGAGGATCGAGTTCTGAAATCAGTGGATTTAGAGTCTGATAGCTAAAGAGATGGAGAACACACCTGTCTTTGGATTACATCTTTAAACTAAGGGCAACCGTGGCATGGCATTCCTGACAGGGAGAAGTGTCCGTCATAAAAAGAGCTCTCTCTCTCCAGTTCATAATTATCTCAGGGCCACATCCTTGTCTCATACAAAATAAGTCTCGCTCCTTACCTCAAGGTGTACCAGGGGTCTCCTGTTGTGTATGGCTCCCCAGGTCGCCACTCCAATGGCCACTATTTGTCCCTCCATAGAGCCACTACTGAGGACGTATTCCCTCACCGCCCGGCCTACATGCTTCATCACACCTGCATGGGTGCCACCTGTAATGATCCAGGCACCTATAACGAACACAGGTTAACAAGTTACAGGTTAACCATGCTCCTGCACAGACCACAGACCACGACATTAGGCCATGTCAACAGGCCATGACAACAGACAACAGGCATGACAACAGATCACAGGCCATGACAACAGACAACATACAATAGACGATGACAACAGACAACATGCCATGACAACAGACCACATACTATGACAACAGACAACATGCCATGACAACATACCACAGACCACAGGCCATGACAACAGACTGCAGGCCACAGCAACAGACCACAGTGCACAGACCATGACAACAGACCACGGACCATGAAAACAAAGCACAGACCATGACAACAGACCACGGACCATGAAAACAAAGCACAGGCCATGACAACAGGCCACAGGCCATGACAACAGGCCACAGGCCGTGACAACAGACCACAGGCCGTGACAACAGACCACAGGCCGTGACAACAAACCACAGGCCGTGACAACAGACCACAGGCCGTGACAACAGACCACAGGCCGTGACAACAGACCACAGGTCATGACAACATACCAAAGACAACAGGCCATATCAACAGACCACATGCAATGACAACATGTCACATGCCATGACAACAGGCCACAGGCCATGACAACAGACCACAGGTCATGACAACAGACCACAAGCCATGACAACAGACCACAAGCCATGACAACAGACAACAGACCATGACAACAGACCTCAGGCCATGACAACAGACAACAGACCATGACAACAGACCACAGGCCATGACAGCAGACCACAGGCCGTGACAACAGACAACAGACCATGACAACAGACCACAGGCCATGACAATAGACCAAAGGCCAAGACAACAGACCACAGGCCATGACAACAGACCACAGGCCGTGACAATAGACCAAAGGCCAAGACAACAGACAACAGACCATGACAACAGACCACAGGCCATGACAACAGACCACAGACCATGACAACAGACCACAGGCCATGACAACAGACCACAGGTCATGACAACAGACCACAGGTCATGACAACAGACCACATGCCATGACAACAGACCACAGGTCATGACAACAGACCACATGCCATGACAACAGACCATGACAACAGACCACATGCCATGACAACAGACCACAGGTCATGACAACAGACCACATGCCATGACAACAGACCACAGGCCATGACAATAGACCATGACAACAGATCTCAGACCACAGGCCATGACAACAGACCATGACAACAGATCTCAGACCACAGGCCATGACAACAAACCACAGAACATGACAACAGACCACAGGCCATATGCCATGACAACAGGCCATGACAACAGACCACAGACAATGACAACAGACAAGATGCCATGACACCAGACCACAGACCACAGGACATGACAACAGACCACAAGCCATGACAACAAACCAAAGACCATGACAACAGACCACATACCATGACAACAGGCCATGACAACATACCACAGACCATAGGCCATGACAACAGACCACAGGCCATGACAACAGACCACAGGCCATGACAACAGGCCATGACAACAGACCACATGCCATGACAACAGACCACAGACAATGACAACAGACCACAGGCAATGAAAACAAACCACAGACCTTGACAACAAACCACAGACCACGACAATAGACCACAAGCCATGACAACATACAAAGTACCACATGCCACAGGCAATGACAACAGACAATGACAACAGATCACAGACCACAAGCCATGACAACAAACCAAAGACCATGACAACAGACCACATACCATGACAACAGACCACAGACCAGAGGCCATGACAACAGACCACAGACCACTGGACATGACACCAGATCACAGGCCATGACAACAGACCAAAATAGCACAGGCCACAGGCCATGACAACAGAACACATGCCGTGACAACAAACCACAGGCCATGACAACATACCACAGGCCATGACAACAGACCACAAGCCATGACAACAGACCACAGGCTACATGCCATGACAACAGACCACAGGCCATGACAACAGACCACAGGCCATGACAACAGACCACAGGCCATGACAACAGACCACAGGCCATGACAACAGACCACAGGCCATGACAACAGACCACAGGCCGTGACAACAGACCACAGGCCGTGACAACAGACCACAGGCCATGACAACAAACCACAAGCCATGACAACAGACCACAGGCCATGACAACAGACCACAGGTCATGACAACAGACCACAGGCCGTGACAACAGACCACAGGCCATGACAACAAACCACAAGCCATGACAACAGACCACAGGCCATGACAACAGACCACAGGTCATGACAACAGACCACAGGCCATGACAACAGACCACAGGCCATGACAACAGACCACAGGCCATGACAACAGACCACAGGCCATGACAACAGACCACATGCCATGACATTAGACCACAGGCCATGACAACAGACCACAGGCCATGACAACATACCACATGCCATGACATTAGACCACAGGCCATGACAACAGACCACAGGCCATGACAACAGACCACAGGCCATGACAACAGACCACATGCCGTGACAACAGGCCACAGGCCGTGACAACAAACCACAGGCCATGACAACAGACCACAGGCCATGACAACAGACCACAAGCCATGACAACAGACCACATGCCGTGACAACAGGCCACAGGCCGTGACAACAAACCACAGGCCATGACAACAGACCACAGGCCATGACAACAGACCACAAGCCATGACAACAGACCACATGCCGTGACAACAGGCCACAGGCCGTGACAACATACCACAGGCCGTGACAACATACCACAGGCCGTGACAACAGACCACAGGCCGTGCCAACAGACCACAGGCCGTGACAACAGACCACAGGCCATGACAACAGACCACAGGCCATGACAACAGACCACAGGCCATGACAACATACCACAGGCCATGACAACATACCACAGGCCATGACAACAGACCACAGGCCATGACAACAGACCACAGGCCATGACAACAGACCACAGGCCGTGACAACAGACCACAGGCCGTGACAACAGACCACAGGCCGTGACAACAGACCACAGGCCGTGACAACAGACCACAGGCCATGACAACAGACCACAGGCCATGACAACAGACCACAGGCCATGACAACAGACCACAGGCCTTGACAACAGACCACAGGCCGTGACAGCAGACCACAGGCCATGACAGCAGACCACAGGCCATGACAACAGACCACAGGCCATGACAACAGACCACAGGCCATGACAACAGACCACAGGTCATCACAGAGGGGGACTGAGGATGCTACTCTGACCTTGGTGAACATGGTGGCTAGTCACCTTCAACATGCTACATCATTTCATCACATTTTATTTATTGATTTTAGTTCAGTTTTCATTACAATGCAAATCCACACACTGCTGAAACGACTACTGGACCTGAACGTCAACGGAGGCCTCGCAGGTTGGATCAAGGACTTTATAATTGACAGCCCACAAAGGGTGTGTCCCCTCTCTGATGAACCTGAACACAAGGGGCCCCAGGGGTGTGTCCCCTCTCTGATGAACATGAACACGGGGGGCCCCAGGGGTGTGTCCTCTCTCTGATGAACCTGAACACGGGGGGCCCCAGGGGTGTGTCCTCTCTCTGATGAACCTGAACACAGGGGGCCCCAGGGGTGTGTCCCCTCTCTGATGAACCTGAACACAGGGGGGGCCCAGGGGTGTGTCCTCTCTCTGATGACCCTGAACACAGGGGGGCCCCAGGGGTGTGTCCTCTCCCTGATGAACTGTCCCTGAACACAGGGGGGGCCCAGGGGTGTGTCCTCTCTCTGATGAACCTGAACACAGGGGGGCCCCAGGAGTGTGTCCTCTCTCTGATGAACCTGAACACAGGGGGGCCCCAGGGGTGTGTCCTCTCCCTGATGAACTGACCCTGAACACAGGGGGCCCCAGGGGTGTGTCCCCTCTCTGATGAACTGACCTGAACACAAGGGGCCCCAGGGGTGTGTCCTCTCTCTGATGAATTGACCTGAACACAGGGGGCCCCAGGGGTGTGTCCTCTCTCTGATGAACTGACCCTGAACACAGGGGGCCCCAGGGGTGTGTCCTCTCCCTGATGAACTGACCTGAACACAAGGGGCCCCAGGGGTGTGTCCTCTCTCTGATGAACTATCCCTGAACACAGGGGGGCCCCAGAGGTGTGTCCTCTCCCTGATGAACTGACCCTGAACAGAGGGGGGCCCCAGGGGTGTGTCCCCTCTCTGATGAACTGACCCTGAACACAGGGGGGCCCCAGGGGTGTGTCCTCTCCCTGATGAACTGACCTGAACACAGGGGGGCCCCAGGGGTGTGTCCTCTCTCTGATGAACTGACCTGAACACAGGGGGGCCCCAGGGGTGTGTCCTCTCTCTGATGAACTGACCTGAACACAGGGGGGCCCCAGGGGTGTGTCCTCTCCCTGATGAACTGACCCTGAACACAGGGGGCCCCCAGGGGTGTGTCCTTTCACCGTTGTTGTTCTCTATCTACAATATGAAGATCCAAGGAAATAATGTGAACCATTTTAAGAACGTGGATGACATGGCTCTAGAATGACTCTTTATTAAAGATGCTACCTCAGATGGGGACAGCTATTTTAAAAGAGGCCATGACAACAGGCCATGACAACAGCCCATGACAACAGGCCATAACAACAGCCCATGACAACAGGCCATAACAACAGCCCATGACAACAGGCCATAACAACAGCCCATGACAACAGGCCACAGGCCATGACAACAGGTACTGACAAAAAACACAAGCAGCTTCTGCAACAGTCCAGCTTCTGTCTAGGTGTGCCCCGAGCAGGGCTCGAACCAGGGACATTCTACACACAACAGCACTCGCCACCCAAAACCAACAGAAGACAGAACCACAAGTCTGCTACCGGGAAGATAATACGTTCAGGCTCACTGCATCTACACGGCCAAGAGATCGACACGTAAGGGATACTTGCAAGAGCACTGAAGTTTTCAATTTTCTTTGTGGCTTACTTTGGCCTAAACTAAATACAATTCCGATCAAATATTGCTGGACCTATCTTGTACCTGCAGTTTGGAGCCCGTCAGTCAGGCCAGTCTGTTGTTACCTGTGGTCAGGTCAGTACCGTACCTGTAGTCTGTGCCACTTTAATGAGGCCTCTGCGGAACAGTGCTGTGAGGTGAGGTTTCATGTAGAAGTTCTTGGCCCCTCCGGTGACAGAGATGAGCAGGTTGGGAGGAGGAAGCTTCCATTGTTCTGTCAGCAGCTGGTACAGCAGGTCTGGAGAAGTGTCTGAGGAGACGCGCACGTACTGGAGGGGACACAGAACGGCAGACACGCAACAGACAGACAACAGACAGACAGAGACAGACAGACAACAAATAGACAACAGACAGACAACAGACAGACAGCAGACAGATAGACAACAGACAGACAACAGACAGACAGAGACAGACAGACAACAAATAGACAACAGACAGACAGCAGACAACAGACAGACAACAGACAGACAACAGATAGACAACAGACAGACAGCAGACAACAGACAGACAACAGACAGACAACAGATAGACAGCAGACAGACAGACAGACATGCACACACACACATCCATGTATTAACACACAAAATAACACAATGAATAAATCTTAACAAGAATTGACAGAAATTCAGATATTTATACCTTGCCAATCTTCTGTCCAAGGCCACCAAACCAAATGTCTCCATAAGCGTCAGTAGGGACCTCCTGTACGTGTCTGTGTCTGTCCCATGTCTCTCCCAGGTAGTTCTCAGGTTTGATAGAGTCATCAACATGGTGGATCCTCTGGTAACCACACTTACAGATCCCCTGACTGTGGCAGACAAACAGTCAAAAAAAAAGTCATTTGAGAACAAGTCATTAGATGTTATTTTTTATTTTATTTCACCTTTATTTAACCAGTTAGGCTAGTTGCGAACAAGTTCTCATTTGCAATTGCGACCTGGCCAAGATAAAGCAAAGCAGTTCGACACAAACAACACAGAGTTACACATGGAGTAAAACAAACATACAGTCAATAACACAATAGAAAAATATATATACAGTGTGTGCAAATGAGGTAAGATAAGGGAGGTAGGACAATAAATAGGCCATAGTTGTGACGCTCGTCGGAAGAAGTGGACCAAGGTGCAGCGTGGTACATGTTCATGATTCTTTATTTCCTCAGAACTCCAAACAAAACAACAATAGAATAACGACCGTCACGTTCTGTATGCTTCACAGAGCTAACAAAAAACAACATCCCACAAAACTAAGGTGGCAAAACAGGCTGCCTAAGTATGATTCCCAATCAGAGACAACGATAGACAGCTGTCCCTGATTGAGAACCATACAGGCTGCCTAAGTATGGTTCCCAATCAGAGACAACGATAGACAGCTGTCCCTGATTGAGAACCATACCCGGCCAAAACATAGAAATACAAAACATAGAAATAAAGAACATAGAATGCCCACCCAAATCACACCTGGCCTAACCAAATAGAGACATAAAAAAGGCTCTCTAAGGTCTGGGCGTGACAATAGTGGTGAAGTAATTACAATATAGCAGTTAAACACTGGAATGGTAGAATGTGCAGAAGACAAATGTGCAAGTAGAGATACTGGGGAGCAAAGGAGCAAGATAAATAAATAAATACAGTGAGGGGATGAGGTAGATTGGATGGGCTATTTACAGATGGGCTATGTACAGGTGCAGTGATCTGTGAGCTGCTCTGACAGCTGGTGCTTAAAGCTAGTGAGGGAGATATGAGTCTCCAGATAAACAGTCATTAAAAAAACAGTCATTAGAGAACATTTCATTAGAGAACATTTCATTAGAGAACATTTCATTAGAGAACATTTCATTAGAGAGCCAGTCATTAGATAACCAGTCATTAGAGAACACATTCATTAGAGAACCATTCATTAGAGAACCATTCATTAGAGAACCATTCATTAGACTAACAGTCATTATAGCAAGTCAATACAGAACGCGTCACAACCTAAAAATTCATTAGAGAACCAGTCATTAGAGAACCATTAAATTGAGAACCCGTCATTAGAGAACCAGTCATTATAGAACCAGTCATTAGAGAACCATTAAATTGAGAACCCGTCATTAGAGAACCAGTCATTATAGAACCCGTCATTAGAGAACCCGTCATTTGAGAACCCGTCATTTGAGAACCCGTCATTTGAGAACCCGTCATTAGAGAACCCGTCACTATAGAACCCGTCATTAGAGAACCCGTCATTAGAGAACCAGTCATTATAGAACCAGTCATTAGAGAACCATTAAATTGAGAACCAGTCATTATAGAACCCGTCATTTGAGAACCCGTCATTTGAGAACCCGTCACTATAGAACCAGTCATTATAGAACCCGTCATTTGAGAACCCGTCATTTGAGAACCCGTCACTATAGAACCAGTCATTATAGAACCAGTCATTATAGAACCCGTCATTTGAGAACCCGTCATTTGAGAACCCGTCACTATAGAACCAGTCATTATAGAACCAGTCATTAGAGAACCATTCATTAGAGAACCCGTCATTAGAGAACCAGTCACTATAGAACCAGTCATTTGAGAACCCGTCATTTGAGAACCCGTCATTTGAGAACCCGTCATTTGAGAACCCGTCATTAGAGAACCAGTCATTTGAGAACCCGTCATTAGAGAACCAGTCATTATAGAACCCGTCATTTGAGAACCAGTCACTATAGAACCAGTCAATCCTTTATCCCAGTGTACGGTACAGTATAATCATCTACCCCAGCGTACTTCCCGATATTATCACAATACGATATGTATGCGATTCTCACGACTCTACTGTATTCACACACATTGACTGTTTCCAAAAAGTATTTGTTTTGTTACAAAGTGGGATGAAAATAGAGTTAATTGTATTTTTTGGCAAAATCTACATGCTTCCTTCATTTCACTCTGTCATTTAGGTTAGTATTGTGGAGTAACTACAATATTGTTGATCCATCCTCAGTGTTCTCCGATCACAGCCATTAAACTCCAACTGTTTTAAAGTCACCATTAGCCTCATGGGTGAAATCCCTGTGTGGTTTCCTTCCTCTCCCGCAACTGAGTTAGGAAGGACGCCTGTATCTTTGTAGTGACTGGGTGTATTGATACACCATCCAAAGTGTAATTAATAACTTCACCATGCTTTAAGGGATATTATATATCCCCTTTTTTTTACCCATCTACCAATAGGTGGCCTTGGCGAATCTGTGTTTGAAATTCACTGCTCGACTGAGAGACCTGACAGATAATTGTATGTGTGGGGTACAGAGATGAGGTAGTCATTCAAACCATATTAAACACTATTATTGAACATGGAATGAGTCCATGCAACTATGTGACTTGTTAAACAAATGTTTACTCCTGAATTAATATTGGCCTGCTATAACAAAGGGCTTGAATACTGATTGACTCAAGAAATTTCTCAATTTTCTATTAATTTGTAAATATTTCTAAAAACATAATTCCACTTTGACATTTTGGTGTATTGTGTGTAGGTGTAACAGTATAACTTTAAACCGTCCCCTCGCGCGAACCAGGGACCCTCTGCACACATCAACAACTGACACCCACGAAGCATCGTTACCCATCGCTCCACAAAAGCCGCGGCCCTTGCAGAGCAAGGTGCAACACTACTTCTAGGTTTCAGAGCAAGTGACGTAACTGATTGAAACGCTAGTAGCGCGTACCCGCTAACTAGCTAGCCATTTCACATCCGTTACATAGGCCAGTGACAAAAACAATCTAAATGTAATCTATTTTAAATTCAGGCTGTAACAAAATGTGGAAAAGGTCAAAGGTTGTGAATACTTTCTGAAGGCCACTACAACCATTGTATATGTATTGCGATTCGATGTTCCAAATTGCCTCCCTTTTTAAAAATAAGATGGAGAACAAGCTATGAAGGAAAAATACTGGAGTTTGGTGCAAATACAGCCAGACAAAACTAATATTATTCTCAAACAATACGATACCATATAATGTCAGAAATAATATCCTGATACGTATCTAACTTCCCCTATCACTATCACCCAGTGCATAGTACAGTACAGTATTTTTCTCTAACCCAGTGTACTGTAGCCTACCTGTCACCGTCGACGTAGAAGCAACACTCCTTCTTCCTGATGTTGTCTTTGATCCAGGCGGCAAGGGAGCGCTGGGTGGATGAAGAGAGAGAGAGCTTGGAGGTTTTAGCTGCGCTGACGGCCAGAGTCTGAGCCAAGCTGGGCTCCAGCAGCAGAGACTCCCCCATCCTGAGAGAGAGGAAGGACAGCTAGGCAGGGAAGCAGCTCACTGTCGGCCGGGGCTCGGAGAGAGAGAAGAGAGGGAGGAGAGAGAGGAGAGGGAGGAGAGAGAGGAGAGAGAGGAGAGAGAGGAGAGAGAGGAGAGAGAGGAGAGAGAGGAGAGGGAGGAGAGGGAGGAGAGAGAGGAGAGAGAAGAGAGAGAGGAGAGAGAGGAGAGAGAGGAGAGAGAGGAGAGAGAGGAGAGAGAGGAGAGAGAGGAGAGGGAGGAGAGAGAGGAGAGAGAAGAGAGAGAGGAGAGAGAGGAGAGAGAGGAGAGAGAGGAGAGAGAGGAGAGAGAGGAGAGAGAGGAGAGAGAGGAGAGAGAAGAGAGAGAGGAGAGGGAGGAGAGGGAGGAGAGAGAGGAGAGATTCTGCAGTCCGCTACTGTGCCTCCAGCCTAGCTCTCAGCACTGCATCAGTGATGTCACTACAGCTAGACTATAGTGGTGGTGATGCTGCGTAAAGCTGGAATCACACCAAGCAGCTACAGTACTGTACAGGATAATGCTGGAATCACACCAAGCAGCTACAGTACTGTACAGGATAATGCTGGAATCACAACAAGCAGCTACAGTACTGTACAGGATAATGCTGGAATCACAACAAGCAGCTACAGTACTGTACAGGATAATGCTGGAATCACAACAAGCAGCTACAGTACTGTACAGGATAATGCTGGAATCACAACAAGCAGCTACAGTACTGTACAGGATAATGCTGGAATCACACCAAGCAGCTACAGTACTGTACAGGATAATGCTGGAATCACACCAAGCAGCTACAGTACTGTACAGGATAATGCTGGAATCACAACAAGCAGCTACAGTACTGTACAGGATAATGCTGGAATCACACCAAGCAGTCACAGTACTGTACAGGATAATGCTGGAATCACACCAAGCAGTCACAGTACTGTACAGGATAATGCTGGAATCACACCAAGCAGCTACAGTACTGTACAGGATAATGCTGGAATCACAACAAGCAGCTACAGTACTGTACAGGATAATGCTGGAATCACACCAAGCAGCTACAGTACTGTACAGGATAATGCTGGAATCACAACAAGCAGCTACAGTACTGTACAGGATAATGCTGGAATCACACCAAGCAGTCACAGTACTGTACAGGATAATGCTGGAATCACACCAAGCAGTCACAGTACTGTACAGGATAATGCTGGAATCACACCAAGCAGCTACGGTACTATACAGGATAATGCTGGAATCACATCAAGCAGCTACAGTACTGTACAGGATAATGCTGGAATCACACCAAGCAGCCACAGTTCTATACAGGATAATGCTGGAACCACACCAAGCAGCTACAGTTCTATACAGGATAATGCTGGAATCACACCAAGCAGCCACAGTACTGTACAGGATAATGCTGGAATCACACCAAGCAGCTACGGTACTATACAGGATAATGCTGCAATCACACCAAGCAGCTACAGTTCCATACAGGATCATGCTGGAATCACACCAAGCAGCCACAGTACTGTACAGGATAATGCTGGAATCACACCAAGCAGCTACGGTTCTATACAGGATAATGCTGGAATCACACCAGTAGCTACAGTACTATACAGGATAATGCTGGAATCACACCAAGCAGCTACAGGACTAAACAATATTGTGTAATTAATAACGTAGATTGAACTAGTAGTGTTATACCACTACTCAACAGGATAATTACATGAAGCAGCTACAGTAGACTACTATACAGGACAGGAGGCAGCTACAGTAGACTACTATACAGGACAGGAGGCAGCTACAGTAGACTACTATACAGGACAGGAGGCAGCTACAGTAGACTACTATACAGGACAGGAGGCAGCTACAGTAGACCACTATACAGGACAGGAGGCAGCTACAGTAGACTACTATACAGGACAGGAGGCAGCTACAGTAGACTACTATACAGGACAGGAGGCAGCTACAGTAGACTACTACACAGGACAGGAGGCAGCTACAGTAGACTACTACACAGGACAGGAGGCAGCTACAGTAGACTACTACACAGGACAGGAGGCAGCTACAGTAGACTACTACACAGGACAGGAGGCAGCTACAGTAGACTACTATACAGGACAGGAGGCAGCTACAGTAGACTACTACACAGGACAGGAGGCAGCTACAGTAGACTACTACACAGGACAGGAGGCAGCTACAGTAGACTACTACACAGGACAGGAGGCAGCTACAGTAGACCACTATACAGGACAGGAGGCAGCTACAGTAGACTACTATACAGGACAGGAGGCAGCTACAGTAGACCACTATACAGGACAGGAGGCAGCTACAGTAGACTACTATACAGGACAGGAGGCAGCTACAGTAGACTACTATACAGGACAGGAGGCAGCTACAGTAGACTACTATACAGGACAGGAGGCAGCTACAGTAGACTACTATACAGGACAGGAGGCAGCTACAGTAGACTACTATACAGGACAGGAGGCAGCTACAGTAGACCACTATACAGGACAGGAGGCAGCTACAGTAGACTACTATACAGGACAGGAGGCAGCTACAGTAGACTACTATACAGGACAGGAGGCAGCTACAGTAGACTACTACACAGGACAGGAGGCAGCTACAGTAGACTACTACACAGGACAGGAGGCAGCTACAGTAGACTACTACACAGGACAGGAGGCAGCTACAGTAGACCACTATACAGGACAGGAGGCAGCTACAGTAGACTACTATACAGGACAGGAGGCAGCTACAGTAGACCACTATACAGGACAGGAGGCAGCTACAGTAGACTACTATACAGGACAGGAGGCAGCTACAGTAGACCACTATACAGGACAGGAGGCAGCTACAGTAGACCACTATAGAATAGTTATTATATTTATTTTAGTACATTTATAGCTAACCCTACCCCTACCCTACCCCTACCCTAGCCCTAACCCTACCCTAGCCCTAACCCTAACCCTACCCTAGCCCTAACCCTAACCCTACCCTCTACCCCAGCAGCACTGATGCTATCTTATAACAATGACCACTAACAACAATGACAATTTATAACAAATATAATTTATAACAATGACCACCTGCTGGCGCGCGTGCTACGGGTGGGTATTGCTATGGTGACCAGTGAGCTGAGACCAATCAAATGTATTTATATAGCCCTTCTTACATCAGCTGATATATCAAAGTGCTGTACAGAAACCCAGCCTAAAACCCCAGACAGCAAGCAATGCAGGTGTAGAAGCACGGTGGCTAGGAAAAACTCCCTAGAAAGGCCAAAACCTAGGAAGAAACCTAGAGAGGAACCAGGCTATGAGGGGTGGCCAGTCCTCTTCTGGCTGTGCCGGGTGGAGATTATAACAGAACATGGGCAAGATGTTAAAATGTTCATAAATGACCAGCAGGGTCAAATAATAATAATCACAGTAGTTGTCGAGGGTGCAGCAAGTCAGCACCTCAGGAGTAAATGTCAGTTGGCTTTTCATAGCCGATCATTAAGAGTATCTATACCGCTCCTGCTGTCTCTAGAGAGTTGAAAACAGCAGGTCTGGGACAGGCAGCACGTCTGGTGAACAGGTCAGGGTTCCATAGCCGCAGGCAGGACAGCAAGGAGTCATCATGCCAGGTAGTCCTGAGGCATGGTCCTAGGACTCAGGTCCTCCTCCGAGAGAGAGAAAGAATTAGAGAGAGCATACTTAAATTCACACAGGACACAAGACAAGACAGGATAAATACTCCAGATATAACAGACTGCTATACCTAGCAAAGATTTATAGATGACCTGGATCCAGTGGGTCTGGCGACGAATATGTAGCAAGGTCCAGCCGACGAGAGCATACAGGTCGCAGTGGTGGGTAGTAAAGACGCTTTGGTAACAAAACGGATGGCGCCGTGATAGACTGCATCCAATTTGCTGAGTAGAGTGTTGGAGGCCAATTTACAAATGACATCGCCTAACAATGACCACTTATACTTACCTTTGGGGCGGCAGGTAGCCTAGTGGTTAGAGCGTTGGGCCAGTTAACGAAAGATTGCAAGATCAAATCCCCGAGCCGACAAGGTAAAAATATGGTAAACAAATACCATCTATAACAATGACAAATTATAAAAATGACAAATTATAAAAATGACGTTAAAAATCGACTGACCTTGTGTTAAACGGAGTGTAATGAACACACAGCTGAGTGCTGATTATTTATGTCTGGGTTTCCTGTTGCCGACCAAAATGAACGGGAGAAAAATAATCCCATTGTAAAATAATGCTTTTCATTAATTGACGGAAATACCAGTCGATGTAAATCTCCTGCCTTCCCCCCGTCACGCACATCAGAGATTATTGGACTCACCTGGACTCCCCTCTGTCATTACCTCCCCTATATCTGTCTGTTCCCCGCTCTGTTGCCTGCTTCTGCATTGGTTGCCATATGTCCTTGTATACCCGTGTGCTGTTCCTGTATTTGGTTTATGTCTGTTCCTGATTAAATGTTTGACTCCCCGTACCTGCTTCTCATCCCCAGCGTCGGTCCTTACAAATACATTTGACTGTCCTGCTTATCGATCTATAGCAAGGCCCACTACATTATCACTGCATATTGGCTATGCTCAGTAGGCTATAGGCCCACTACATTATCTCTGCATATAGGCTATGCTTGAATTGCCCTGCCAATGTTGCTCTTCTCAGACCATTTAGAAATGACATATTAAATGTAGGTACATGATCACACTGGTAATAGATCATTTGTTGTATTACTTGTGAGGCACAGCTGAGTGAGCATAATAATTTAGTTTGTTTTACTGGCCTGCATCTGATGGTCAGTCCGAGATGAGGGAGGGTACAGTGGTGAGGCTGACTCACCGTCCCTCTGCTCTCACTCCCTCCACTGAGAAAAGGGGACAGTCTTCCATCTGAAAAGGGGACAGTCTTCCATCTGAAAAGGGGACACAGTCTACCTTCTGAAAAGGGGACAGTCTTCCAGCTGAAAAGGGGACAGTCTTCCAGCTGAAAAGGGGACAGTCTTCCAGCTGAAAAGGGGACAGTCTTCCAGCTGAAAAGGGGACAGTCTTCCAGCTGAAAAGGGGACAGTCTTCCATCTGAAACGGGGACAGTCTTCCAGCTGAAAAGGGGACAGTCTTCCAGCTGAAAAGGGGACAGTCTTCCATCTGAAAAGGGGACAGTCTTCCATCTGAAAAGGGGACAGTCTTCCATCTGAAAAGGGGACAGTCTTCCATCTGAAAAGGGGACAGTCTTCCAGCTGAAAAGGGGACAGTCTTCCAGCTGAAAAGGGGACAGTCTTCCAGCTGAAAAGGGGACAGTCTTCCAGCTGAAAAGGGGACAGTCTTCCAGCTGAAAAGGGGACAGTCTTCCATCTGAAAAGGGGACAGTCTTACAGCTGAAAAGGGGACAGTCTTCCAGCTGAAAAGGGGACAGTCTTCCATCTGAAAAGGGGACAGTCTTCCAGCTGAAAAGGGGACAGTCTTCCAGCTGAAAAGGGGACAGTCTTCCAGCTGAAAAGGGGACAGTCTTCCAGCTGAAAAGGGGACAGTCTTCCAGCTGAAAAGGGGACAGTCTTCCATCTGAAAAGGGGACAGTCTTCCATCTGAAAAGGGGACAGTCTTCCAGCTGAAAAGGGGACAGTCTTCCATCTGAAAAGGGGACAGTCTTCCATCTGAAAAGGGGACAGTCTTCCATCTGAAAAGGGGACAGTCTTCCAACTGATGGCGATGCTCAAATTACACTGCATTATTTCTGCCTCGTGCACCAATTTATGTTGTTACTCCTATGACCAGAGAAAGTGAAATATTCCTCGATATTAAAAAGACAAGCCACTAATAATAACAAGCTTATCGGAACACTTTGCCATAGTCATTCATTGCAGCTGCGGTGCATTTTATGGTTTATAAAAGTGTTGAACAAAGTGCTGACAGTGCTGAATAACGTAAACAAGAATTTACTCAAAAACAGCAGTTCTTTGCTGTATCCGTTAAGTCTCTCTTTCGTCTCTAGTTTTTAAATCTCACAGTATCAACTTTGCTGTGCGAACGAGGCTTCTTTATACAGTCTATGACACCAGGAAACTGTGCAGACACCGTAATATGAGCTATCTGATTGGCCAACCGTAGAAATTTAGGTGCACTTGATTTGCTGTCTGGGCCTGCCGGGTAGGCGGACATCTAACTTCAGACACAGGCAATGGTTCAACATGGGAACAGTTATCTTCCCGGCGCTAAGGCTGCTGAATCAAACGCACCTAACGTTAACATCGCTAAACAAATGAAAAAAATACAAACGCTTTATCGTTGTTTTATTACAGAAATGTTTGGAGATCGACCAGTCGATCGCAACTGACCGGTTGGTGACCACTGGTCTAAATGGTAATTTGCATAATTTAGTGGGAATAAATTGGCCTGTGTATTTTCATTAGTCATCATGTATCTTATTTATCGAACACAGCTATCACCCCTCACAGCATTCAGATGTTGACCTCTTAGCTGGTTGCTGTTGGAGTAAAACGTGCTTTTTTAAGCCCATTCATTGCTCAACAATTCTAAATGCAATCGCTTGTTAAAAACAACTTTTGGTGCATGATTAAAAAATATCTACAAGTTGTATTTCTCAACGGGTGATTAAAGCGAGCCTCCCATTCAATATTCAAGTGCAGACAACAGGTCCCCCACCACTTTACAATGCGAGCTGGAGGCCGTATGCATTTTGGAAAAAATACTTCATTGTTTGAAACCTGAATGTTTTATTTCATATTATGAGGCATGTCTTGCAGCACACGAAATCTGCTGAAATACATTTTGTACATATATGCGCGAATTGAATGTGAGGCTGGGCTGCTTACCTTACTTCAAAGTAGCCTATAGGCAAAATACCACTATGGGAACATGGAGAACAGTTTCAAGTTTGGGGAACCTTCCAATTTATCCTACAATTTCTAGCGTTCTACATACCAGTTATGATTTTCATATGCGCATTTTTATTATTATTAATATATATATTTTAAATACGCCCTTTCCCCCGCAATGTCGATCTTGTCTCATCGCTGCAACTCTCCAACGGACTCGGAGGCGAAGGTCGACTCATGCTCCTCCAAAACATGACCAGTCTAACCGGGCTTCTTAACACCCGTCTGCTTAGTACGGAAGCCAGCCGCAACAATGTGTTGGAGGAGACACACCATTCAACTGAAGACCGCGGTCAGCCTGCAGGATGACACTGGGCCAATTGTTCGCTGTCCAATGAGACTCCGGATCTAACCCGGGTCTGTAGTGACGCCTCTAGAATTGCACTGATTTAGACCGCTGCAGCACTCCAGAGGCCCCATATTCCACTAACTGTTATAGGGGCATGCCGCCACCTAGTGTGTTGGCTGTGTATCAGCCTACTATTTTGTAGTATGAATTCATTACTTGGTGAAGAAATGTACCTACCAACTAACCCTACACCCATTAAAACCTCACCACTTTACAAACTAACCCTACACCCATTAAAATCTCACCACTATACCAACTAACCCTACACCCATTAAAACCTCACCACTATACCAACTAACCCTGTACCCATTAAAACCTCACCACTATACCAACTAACCCTGTACCCATTAAAATCTCCCCACTATACCAACTAACCATGTACCCATTAAAACCTCACCACTATACCAACTAACCCTGTACCCATTAAAATCTCCCCACTATACCAACTAACCATGTACCCATTAAAACCTCACTACCAACTAACCCTACACCCATTAAAACCTCACCACTATACCAACTAACCCTACATCCATTAAAACCTCCCCACTATACAAACTAACCCTGTACCCATTAAAACCTCCCCACTATACCAACTAACCCTGTACCCATTAAAACCTCCCCACTATACAAACTAACCCTGTACCCATTAAAACCTCCCCACTATACAAACTAACCCTGTACCCATTAAAACCTCACCACTATACCAACTAACCCTGTACCCATTAAAACCTCACTACCAACTAACCCTACACCCATTAAAACCTCACCACTATACCAACTAACCCTACACCCATTAAAACCTCACCACTATACCAACTAACCCTGTACCCATTAACACATCACTACCAACTAACCCTGTACCCATTAAAACCTCACCACTATACCAACTAACCCTACACCCATTAAAACCTCACCACTATACCAACTAACCCTACACCCATTAAAACCTCACTACCAACTAACCCTAGACCTATTCAAACCTCACAACTATACCAACTAACCCTACACCCATTAAAACCTCACCACTATACCAACTAACACTACACCCATTAAAACCTCACCACTATACCAAATAACCCTGCACCCATTAAAACCTCCCCACTATACAAACTAACCCTACACCCATTAAAACCTCACCACTATACCAACTAACCCTACACCCATTAAAACCTCCCCACTATACCAACTAACCCTGCACCCATTAAAACCTCACCACTATACCAACTAACCCTACACCCATTAAAACCTCCCCACTATACCAACTAACCCTGTACCCATTAAAACCTCACCACTATACCAACTAACCCTGTACCCATTAAAATCTCCCCACTATACCAACTAACCATCTACCCATTAAAACCTCACTACCAACTAACCCTACATCCATTAAAACCTCCCCACTATACAAACTAACCCTGTACCCATTAAAACCTCACCACTATACCAACTAACCCTGTACCCATTAAAACCTCACCACTATACCAACTAACCCTGTACCCATTAACCTCACCACTATACCAACTAAACTTGCACCCATTAAAACCTGACTACCAACTAACCCTACACCCATTAAAACCTCAACACTATACCAACTAACCCTACACTCATTAAAACCTCACCACTATACCAACTAACCCTGTACCCATTAAAACATCACTACCAACTAACCCTGTACCCATTAAAACCTCACCACTATACCAACTAACCCCACACCCATTAAAACCTCACCACTATACCAACTAACCCTACACCCATTAAAACCTCACCACTATACCAACTAACCTTGTACCCATTAAAACCTCACCACTATACCAACTAACCCTACACCCATTAAAACCTCCCCACTATACCAACTAACCCTACACCCATTAAAACCTCACCACTATACCAACTAACCCTACACCCATTAAAACCTCCCCACTATACCAACTAACCCTGTACCCATTAAAACCTCCCCACTATACCAACTAACCCTACACCCATTAAAACCTCCCCACTATACCAACTAACCCTGTACCCATTAAAACCTTCCCACTATACCAACTAACCATGTACCCATTAAAACCTTCCCACTATACCAACTAACCCTGTACCCATTAAAACCTCCCCACTATACCAACTAACCCTGTACCCATTAAAACCTCACCACTATACCAACTAACCCTGCACCCATTTAAACCTCACCACTATACCAACTAACCCTACACCCTTTAAAACCTCCCTACAAACTAACCCTACACCCTTTAAAACCTCCCCACTATACCAACTAACCCTGCACCCATTAAAACTTCCCCACTATACCAACTAACCCTACACCCATTAAAACCTCACCACTATACCAACTAACCCTGCACCCATTAAAACCTCACCACTATACCAACTAACCCTGTACCCATTAAAACCTCCCCACTATACCAACTAACCCTGTACCCATTAAAACCTCACCACTATACCAACTAACCCTGCACCCATTAAAACCTCACCACTATACCAACTAACCCTACACCCATTAAAACCTCCCCACTATACCAACTAACCCTGTACCCATTAAAACCTCACCACTATACCAACTAACTCTGCACCCATTAAAACCTCACCACTATACCAACTAACCCTACACCCTTTAAAACCTCCCTACAAACTAACCCTACACCCATTAAAACCTCCCCACTATACCAACTAACCCTGCACCCATTAAAACTTCCCCACTATACCAACTAACCCTACACCCATTAAAACCTCACCACTATACCAACTAACCCTGCACCCATTAAAACCTCACCACTATACCAACTAACCCTGTACCCATTAAAACCTCCCCACTATACCAACTAACCCTGTACCCATTAAAACCTCACCACTATACCAACTAACCCTGCACCCATTAAAACCTCACCACTATACCAACTAACCCTACACCCATTAAAACCTCCCCACTATACCAACTAACCCTGTACCCATTAAAACCTCCCCACTATTCCAACTAACCCTGTACCCATTAAAACCTCACCACTATACCAACTAACCCTGCACCCATTAAAACCTCACCACTATACCAACTAACCCTACACCCATTAAAACCTCCCTACAAACTAACCCTACACCCATTAAAACCTCACCACTATACCAACTAACCCTACACCCATTAAAAGTTCTGTGTGATCCACCACTCCATATTCACTTTCCTTCTGTAGCTCTTCCAGAATTTCTGTGTGGTTCACCACTCCATATTCACGGAAAACATGTTCCACTTTTCCCCTGTCCGCCATCTTCTCCTTCATCAGATCTTCCAGAAGGCTTGCGCAATCCCCAATTTCATATTTACTTATGATATGCTCCACATTTCTAATGACCCCCACCTCATGTCTACACTTGCAAGCCATGTAGCATGCTAGCTAACTCACGCTAACAGCAATAACATACAAAAACACATCCCAGAATGTATACAATATCTAACAGGTACCAGGGTTTTTCTTCATTTTTACTATTTTCTACATTGTCGAATAATAGTGAAGACATCAAAACTATGAAATAACACATCATGTAGAATCATGTAGTAACCAAAAGATTGTTAAACAAATCAGAATATATTTTAGATTTTAGATTCTTCAAAGTAGCCACCTTTTGCCTTACATTTACATTACATTTAAGTCATTTAGCAGACGCTCTTATCCAGAGCGACTTACAAATTGGTGCATTCACCTTATGACATCCAGTGGAACAGCCACTTTACAATAGTGCATCAAGATCTTTTAAGGGGGGGGTGGGGGTCAGAAGGATTGCTTTATCCTATCCTAGGTATTCCTTAAAGAGGTGGGGTTTCAGGTGTCTCCGGAAGGTGGTGATTGACTCCGCTGTCCTGGCGTCGTGAGGGAGTTTGTTCCACCATTGGGGGGCCAGAGCAGCGAACAGTTTTGACTGGGCTGAGCGGGAACTGTACTTCCTCAGTGGTAGGGAGGCGAGCAGGCCAGAGGTGGATGAACGCAGTGCCCTTGTTTGGGTGTAGGGCCTGATCAGAGCCTGGAGGTACTGAGGTGCCGTTCCCCTCACAGCTCCGTAGGCAAGCACCATGGTCTTGTAGCGGATGCGAGCTTCAACTGGAAGCCAGTGGAGAGAGCGGAGGAGCGGGGTGACGTGAGAGAACTTGGGAAAGTTGAACACCAGACGGGCTGCGGCGTTCTGGATGAGTTGTAGGGGTTTAATGGCACAGGCAGGGAGCCCAGCCAACAGCGAGTTGCAGTAATCCAGACGGGAGATGACAAGTGCCTGGATTAGGACCTGCGCCGCTTCCTGCGTGAGGCAGGGTCGTACTCTGCGAATGTTGTAGAGCATGAACCTACAGGAACGGGTCACCGCCTTGATGTTAGTTGAGAACGACAGGGTGTTGTCCAGGATCACGCCAAGTTTCTTAGCACTCTGGGAGGAGGGCACAATGGATTTGTCAACCGTGATGGCGAGATCATGGAACGGGCAGTCCTTCCCCGGGAGGAAGAGCAGCTCCGTCTTGCCGAGGTTCAGCTTGAGGTGGTGATCCGTCATCCACACTGATATGTCTGCCAGACATGCAGAGATGCGATTCATCACCTGGTTATCAGAGGGGGGAAAGGAGAAGATTAATTGTGTGTCGTCTGCATAGCAATGATAGGAGAGACCATGTGAGGTTATGACAGAGGCAAGTGACTTGGTGTATAGCGAGAATAGGAGAGGGCCTAGAACAGAGCCCTGGGGGACACCAGTGGTGAGAGCGCGTGGTGAGGAGACAGATTCTCGCCACGCCACCTGGTAGGAGCGACCTGTCATGTAGGACGCAATCCAAGCGTGGGCAGCGCCGGAGATGCCCAACTCGGAGAGGGTGGAGAGGAGGATCTGATGGTTCACAGTGTCGAAGGCAGCCGATAGGTCTAGAAGGATGAGAGCAGAGGAGAGAGAGTTAGCTTTAGCAGTGCAGAGCGCCTCCGTGATACAGAGAAGAGCAGTCTCAGTTGAATGACTAGTCTTGAAACCTGACTGATTTGGATCAAGAAGGTCATTCTGAGAGAGATAGCAGGAGAGCTGGCCAAGGACGGCACGTTCAAGAGTTTTGGAGAGAAAAGAAAGAAGGGATACTGGTCTGTAGTTGTTGACATCGGAGGGATCGAGTGTAGGTTTTTTCAGAAGGGGTGCAACTCTCGCTCTCTTGAAGACGGAAGGGACGTAGCCAGCGGTCAGGGATGAGTTGATGAGCGAGGTGAGGTAAGGGAGAAGGTCTCCGGAAATGGTCTGGAGAAGAGAGGAGGGGATAGGGTCAAGCGGGCAGGTTGTTGGGCGGCCGGCCGTCACAAGACGCGAGATTTCATCTGGAGAGAGAGGGGAGAAAGAGTTCAAAGCACAGGGTAGGGCAGTGTGAGCAGAACCAGCGATGTCGTTTGACTTAGCAAACGAGGATCGGATGTCGTCGACCTTCTTTTCAAAATGGTTGACGAAGTCATCTGCAGAGAGGGAGGAGGGGGGGGGAGGGGGAGGAGGATTCAGCAGGGAGGAGAAGGTGGCAAAGAGCTTCCTAGGGTTAGAGGCAGATGCTTGGAATTTAGAGTGGTAGAAAGTGGCTTTAGCAGCAGAGACAGAAGAGGAAAATGTAGAGAGGAGGGAGTGAAAGGATGCCAGGTCCGCAGGGAGGCGAGTTTTCCTCCATTTCCGCTCGGCTGCCCGGAGCCCTGTTCTGTGAGCTCGCAATGAGTCGTCGAGCCACGGAGCGGGAGGGGAGGACCGAGCCGGCCTGGAGGATAGGGGACATAGAGAGTCAAAGGATGCAGAAAGGGAGGAGAGGAGGGTTGAGGAGGCAGAATCAGGAGATAGGTTGGAGAAGGTTTGAGCAGAGGGGAGAGATGATAGGATGGAAGAGGAGAGAGTAGCGGGGGAGAGAGAGCGAAGGTTGGGACGGCGCGATACCATCCGAGTAGGGGCAGTGTGGGAAGTGTTGGATGAGAGCGAGAGAGAAAAGGATACAAGGTAGTGGTCGGAGACTTGGAGGGGAGTTGCAATGTGGTTAGTGGAAGAACAGCATCTAGTAAAGATGAGGTCAAGCGTATTGCCTGCCTTGTGAGTAGGGGGGGGAAGGTGAGAGGGTGAGGTCAAAAGAGGAGAGGAGTGGAAAGAAGGAGGCAGAGAGGAATGAGTCAAAGGTAGACGTGGGGAGGTTAAAGTCGCCCAGAACTGTGAGAGGTGAGCCGTCCTCAGGAAAGGAGCTTATCAAGGCATCAAGCTCATTGATGAACTCTCCGAGGGAACCTGGAGGGCGATAAATGATAAGGATGTTAAGCTTGAAAGGGCTGGTAACTGTGACAGCATGGAATTCAAAGGAGGCGATAGACAGATGGGTAAGGGGAGAATGAGAGAATGACCACTTGGGAGAGATGAGGATCCCGGTGCCACCACCCCGCTGACCAGCTGCTCTCGGGGTGTGCGAGAACACGTGGGCGGACGAAGAGAGAGCAGTAGGAGTAGCAGTGTTATCTGTGGTGATCCATGTTTCCGTCAGTGCCAAGAAGTCGAGGGACTGGAGGGAGGCATAGGCTGAGATGAACTCTGCCTTGTTGGCCGCAGATCGGCAGTTCCAGAGGCTACCGGAGACCTGGAACTCCACGTGGGTCGTGCGCGCTGGGACCACCAGATTAGGGTGGCTGCGGCCACGCGGTGTGAAGCGTTTGTATGGTCTGTGCAGAGAGGAGAGAACAGGGATAGACAGACACATAGTTGACAGGCTACAGGAGAGGCTACGCTAATGCAAAGGAGATTGGAATGACAAGTGGACTACACGTCTCGAATGTTCAGAAAGTTAAGCTTACGTAGCAAGAATCTTATTGACTAAAATGATTAAACTGATACAGTACTGCTGAAGTAGGCTAGTTGGCAGTGGCTGCGTTGTTGACACTACACTAATCAAGTCGTTCCGTTGAGTGTAATAGTTTCTACAGTGCTGCTACAGTGCTGCTATTCGGTGGCTAGCTGGCTAGCTAGCAGTGTTGATTACGTTACGTTGCGTTAAAAGAACGACAATAGCTGGCTAGCTAACCTAGAAAATCGCTCTAGACTACACAATTATCTTTGATACTGTCGTGGAAAATCATCTCAGAAATATAACGCTTTATCAGAACTTGTAAATTCAATCATGCTCTTTATTACAATTGTACAGCCATCTGGAATGTCCGCGGAACCCCCACCGCGGAACCCCCCCCTCAGAAGTCCAGTCCTTTATATTTATACCCACATAGTATTGTCCGTCCCCTATGACGTCATTCCCCACCATCTGCCTTCAATCAGTTTATAATGGTGGCCGGACCCTCCCTTTACCACTAAATCAATGCACTCTTTGTGCCCCCCCCCCCTCTCTAGGGCATCCAATTGCTTATAGGCGTCTATGTGTCTGGTCAGTTTCACTCAAATGGAATCAGCAGACTATGTGTTTCTTGTTCATTAGTGTCCAGCCATCTCAGGCATATTTCTCTGGTATGTATGCTTTTCTAGTGGAATGAGTAGACTATATTTCTAGTGGGTCTAAGTGCCCTAAACACATATTTCTCTGACATGTGTATCTCTTTAAAGAATCAGCAGACTGTGTGTCTAGTGTCCAATTTCTTTAAGCGCCTATCTGTCTGACAGCATAATGGAGAATCTACAAGGGTCAGAGGGTCAGAACGTCCCTTAGTAGATTTCCATTACCACGGTCTCATGATCTATGTTACCATGTGGTTTGTTACTTTAATGTTCAGCTATCTTTAATATTTATATGTTATCCATGTATTTTATGTTACTACTACATCATCTGCTAATCTTTGGTTTCCTGTATTTACCAGAATGGCAAACACACTCACATCTGCCTTCTTATACTATTTACCTATCTATTGTTTAATAGTGTGATATCTACCTACATATGTCACTTACTCCTACATAATCCCTCCTCTTGAGGGTAAATAACCTCAAAAACCATATTAAAAATGACATATAGAGAGTAGATATCAATACCAACAATTGACTAAAACATTATCAAAATAAAGCTTACAAATCACTTGTACCAAACATCTCCAATACATAAACACAGACAGGAAGAAAAGATCCAATTGAAACATAATATTCTTACAAAACCCAACTAGACCAAACATCTCCAATTAATAACATAAAATAGGAATGAAAGATCTAGTTAAAATAAAAAATACTAATAATCAACCATTATATTTTGATGAAGCAATGAGCATGTAGTATGAATCCCTGCCTGAGGTTACAAAGAACACAAAGCATTAGGCAAAATAGATATGCTAAAACCCCTTTACATAAGACCACAGTCCTCATCCTTACATATAAGACAATCTCTTCTTTGACACTTTGACAGAAAAAAGGTTCTAGGTGATGATAATGACCATCCTCATGAATTTTTGTACACCACTTGAAATTGTGACGCAAATTACACTTTTTGTGGACATGTATGAGTAAATATTAATCTGAACTGGGTAATTTAACATATACATGGAAACCATGACACGCATGACCACCCCTCTCTCCTTACAGACATCTGTTTAACTGTTGTCTAAACCACAATTGACTTTAGCAGGGGTATAACACAACAAAATACAATACCCAGAGCCAATAACCCTCCTCCCAAAATGATGGCCATCCTAGCAAACATGGCTCCCCACTTTCCTAACACTAGGTCCAACCAATCCCAAACATGAGAGTCCAAACCAGAATTAGCCTTTACTTCTGCTCATAATCCTTTGAGTTTGGCCATAGCATTATTGGGAATAAAGGTGCAACAGTCATCCCCAAACATGACACAAACTCCACCCTTCTCCACTAAGAGCCAATTAAGTATAGTTAATGAATCCCTGTTGGTTATAGCATATATAATTAATCCACTCTAAGTTCTTATTTGGTGTTATCCACAAAAATATAGATTCAAATCCTGATTTAACCTCATCTCTGGCCTTGAAATCCCTAGGTAGACCTCTAAGCAGTCCAATTGCATTAAGGTATACCTCAGGATCCTTATCATAAACCACTTTAACTCTAGGTTTAACATAGTCATCATGGAGTGATTCAATAATAGTAACCTATTTAATTGCTCTAACTAAGGCACAAGGACCAATCCATCCATCAGACAATACATTCAACAGTTAGTGTTTTCCACACATCCATAAACTATCAGCAATAACTCTGTCTTGATTTTTCAACATAGTAAGAGATGGCGTAACCTGAGTTATGTAACTACACAACCCTTTTCTATTCATAATCAACCCTTTATCATTACTTTTACAAACTCCCACATTCTCCAACACCCAAATAGTATCACTTCTACAGTGGTGTTTCCTACATCAATTCCTTCGGTGTGATGTCTGTAAAAACATTCATATTTTAATTTAACCACGGTACCTCTATCTAATTAAGGTACATTTAATTCAGTTCTAATGTTATAGGCAGCACAATCATTGTCTCCCAGCATGGTCTCATTCAACATAATTTTTCCCCTAGTCCTTACCCAGAGCAATCCTACATTTTATGTCACACAAGGGAATAGAATACTTTCTATTGGTACAATAGTCATTTTTCCCAACTTACACAGTTTTTACATGATGCTGGTTCAGAGACTATTAAAAGATCAGACAAAGGTGATTTTCTTCACAAAATACAATTATCCATTCTGTGTCTGTTTGCCATATACTTAGCCCATTCGTATCACTCCTTCTTCACTACTTCTTCTCATGTGGTGTCCTTGAGTGGTTCTGATTCTGATATATCTAATTCTGTTGCTTTTTCAATGTTCTTATCTTGAAGTAGATCATTAGAGTTTATCAGAAAGTTCCAATTGTCAGTAAAAAACTCTCCTGACTCAGATGTCTCAGGTTGCTTTGTGGCACGGTGGTCTGCTTGGTAAGGGCAGTCGATGTCATCTAGTGATAGCTACTGTGGTCGTCACAGCAGCCGCCACCCTTGTTGTTGTCACAGGTTCTTCCTGTTCATGTGCAGGGGTAGAATCAACCTTAATGACAGTGGTGCTACTCCCTTCGGTCACTGTTGTTCTTGTTATTTCAACTATTAATTCTTCACCTTCAACTGGTTCAATCTGATTCATGATGAGCACCCTCTCGTCTTTTTCTTTGATTAATGTCAGGTCACATCCTTTCGGATCCCAAATGACTTGTCCCTTTGTTTGGTGATATGTCCATCCACAGAGTGCAATCTCCGATAAGGGTTTGATCCTTATGATTGAGAAACTTCAGTTCTCCTACTTCTGTTATAAATTGAGGTGGAACATAGATTCTAACCTTGTCAGTCTTTTTGGATTGTTTGGCTGATTCCATTCTTCTCTTCCTGCTCCCACAATACATCTTGATTGTGCATTAGTCTGTTGTTTCTATACTAGCATTCACTGTTACTTCTGTTATGTCAATGTCATTATTCTTTTGTTGTTCTAACATCAATTGTCTGTAAAGGAGGCCATTCAAAAGTTTAAAAGTCAATTGTGGGTAATCCCCATTTTCTTCAGCTTGCCGGACTTTTCCTCCTCTTTCTTCACCTGAGGCTCCCTCCTCAGGCCGGACTTAGCTTCCATCTGGAAGGCTTTCAATTTTAGGAAAGAAACGTTCTTATTCTGTTCCTTGTGAGGCCTCTTCTCCTCTTCTGGGTGCATTAGTCGGTGCACGTGTCATATTTTGGCTTTCACTTGATTTACTGTTTTCTTGGCTCCTCCCTTGCGTCTCAATCGTTTCCGCTGCTCCTGCTCCCTCCAGGCTCCCTCCTGGTGAATCAGCATCCTCTGTGTCCTCATCTCTATGTGGTTGTATCCTTCTCTCTGTTGGGACTCATGTGCAGTGGTTCAGATGGTACCACGTCTGGCTTCTTTTCACTTGGACGGCCGTTCTTGTTGCTTTGGCCACCTCATAGGGTCCATCTCTCCTCGGTTGATCCCACTTCCTCCGGATCCCTCCAACGTGGACTAGATCTCCTGGTATCACTGGGAGAGGTCCTTCTGGTCCCCTTGGATCATCAGACGCAGAATCTCTCATCCTGGTTCAGGTTTCTGCCTACTTTCTGTGAAGCATTCATACTTAGAGACTTATGGCCTCTGTTCTATGATTGCACCATACATCCTCTTACTTCCATCACTCATCACACAACAAACAGACATTCCAGCTGAAGCTGGCGAACCCCTCTCCTTCTGGTTTCCTAAACATAAGACTTGGAAAACAACAGACAAAACATAACAGCATTGACAATGTTATGTGTTATGCATAAATATATTCATGCAAACTGAAATCTGAGACCATGACAATTCCCACTCTCTCTTTACCTGACTCTATGCCTCCAGGATACTTTTCTGCTGGACTCCACAAAAATAAAAGCCCTAAAAAGCTTCCTCATGCTTCCACCCAGTCTTCCCCTTTCGGCCCCAGGTTCTGAGAGGTGTTCCCAAATCATGTCATTTTTACTTAGTTTCCCATCTACTCCATTTCAACTGATAATCATGTGCATAACCTACAATTAACATTCTCTCTTCTTGAATTAATTCAACACTGTATATGCTTTCATATCAATCCCTTTAACATGTTTGTTTAGAGTATAATATCCTATCATCCATTCTCTTTCACATGATGTATTAAAAATAAAACAAGTAGCCTCCAAACTCAACCCAGTATGTCTATAGTGGAATCTAGTCTCTCTCTCTTTCTCTCTCTGATTCCACATCCTCTGTCATGGTGTTTTCAAGCTCACCCATTATTCAGCTGGACCTTACTTCTCGTGAGACTTATGCACCCACCAAAGAGAGACAAGAAGAACTTTACCACTACAGTGTTGTAAGAAGTATACCACCAGCCTGGTGTATCTTGATGTACACTCAGTCTCCAGAATGCAGCCCAAGCCCTTCCATTTCTGGCTGTTTTTTCCTGAGGACATACACACTTACACATGGGTTATTTCCTGACAACATTAGCAAGATCACTAAATCTTAATTTTTAATAACAGCCCTATGTAACCATTCTGCCTCAAATACCTGGCCTCCTGCCACAGAAATATTCATAATGATAGTTAAATGATGGTCCCTACGGCAACTGCTGTAAAATAACATGTACTCAGTCAAGTGTCTTCCAGTTGGAAGAATATCCAATCCTCACAAAACTAAGTCATAAGTTTCTTAAACTTTTGCTCTAGTGTTCAAAATGCCACCACTTATTCTTTTTACCATATCTTTAGATATGTGAATTGTTCTATTTACTTTAGAATTTTCCCTATATTTTACACAGTCAGCTGTCTTTCCTTTTCTGTGAATTATCTCTATTATTATACATAGTTTCTACAAATAACACCCCTTCACTACCATTACCTTCATTTATGAGTCCCCTAACCCATAGCAGCCATTGTTTAATACATCCTTAAGTCAATTTATATATCATTTATATCAATCAGTCCCTCCTCAGGAACATATACACAACCTTATGTTCCTCAAAACAAAAAGAAATTGACCAAACGAGAAAAAGAGAAAAAAAAAAAAAAAATAATAATAATAATAATTTTTTTATAATAATTACACATTTGCAATAAATTTCCACTATTCGTAATGTAATTAAACCTGGAGAAAAACGTCCATCTGTTTCATTCTATGCCCCTGTTATTATTGGTCTCTTTCTTCTTCATTCTTGGGTATCATCGCACAACATACTATATTTTTATTCAATTAAACATTAGATTTTATCATTCCAATTCCAATGACATTATAAAACAAAAAATAAAAAACCTTTAATCTAATATTCTGTAAGTTTTGTCAACCACCTTGTCTCAGGATTAGTTTCCAGAGCTTCCCTAGGCCTATTAAATTTAAACAGTTCTATATCTAAATAACTAAACAGTTATTTCTTAAATACATTTTCCAACCCAATATTCAGGATAACAGTCCTTAGTGTTTACTTTAACTCAAATTTGACCTTATCTATTCAATACACAACATCCCTTTAATAATGAACATTTATACTAAACACTTTAAATACCAGTATTATCTATTTTCCAATAGCCCTTTTGTCTCAGTTTCTCTCATGAATGGCCTGATAATAAAAAATCAGTACCCCAATAACTTTAAGTCATTATTCTCCCAACAAATATAATGTCATTTCAGCATGTCTTTTTTAGATACAGTTCACAGGTCATCAGACACAGTTGTCCCTCACTGTTCAGTCGGTTAGGGTGGGTTTGATCTCCACACCCACTTGTGGTAATATTCTCTCCCATGCCTTAAAGCATTCTGACGTCACCTTCTTATGATAACTCCCTTATTCCACCAGTGTTCTCTCAGATGAATTACAGATGATGTATTTATCAACAAAAACCCTCACAAACCCACACTCCAATAAACCCGTTGGAATAACTTTCAACACTTTTTATATGCATAATGAACAAAACACATTTGTGTATTTCCCCAAAGACCATAACCCCAAGGAACTGATAGTTTTACCCATGAACCCATGTTATATCAAAAATAAAAATTAAAATAAACCTATTCGAATAACTTATTCAATTTAAGGGTACAACTCTTCATAATTTTCCCAGAGACATAATAGATTTTCAAAGTAATTATACAGTTTGAATAGAGTCTGGTGTCTTAAACATTTTATAAGTAAATCCCACCTGTTCCAACAATTTCTAGTAAAAGGTGATCAGTCTTTCACAGGAAATTCCTAGGATTCAGGGCATTTTGACACCATTAATATGTTTCCACTCCCCCTTTCTTTAGGAGCAACTTAAATACATTTTTCAAAAACATGTTCATCCTTTTGCATACCCAATTTGAAACTGAATTGGAAAAAACCCTTCCAATATATCTACTAATGCATATTCATTCCCAGTACATGGTGTACTCACTAGTGAACCATAAGCTAATAATAGCAAACGAACTGGACTCACTCATCCAGAACTCCATGTTTTAGCCTTATCCAGATATTTTTATTTTTAAAGCGGCTGACTTTAATTACTGTGGAAAGCAGTTAATTAGTCTCCAATGACATTGTTGACCAGAGAAGATTGAAAACCCTTTTTTTCCCTTATTCTTTCTGGAAAAGAAAGTGTACATATCGTTAATATTCACAATGTTACCTTTTAGTCAGCAAACCAATAATTTTACTTATCCATAGATTTTATTCTAAAGCGTCTTTAACAGTTCCAGAGAATTGTGGTATATAATGTCTAACAATTAATATTCCATCGTTACTTTACTAGATGTCAAGTCAAACGTGATCTAATACTTCTTCTTGACCACATATAAACTGCAATCTCTATGAAACACTCATTGTTCCCTCAGAGACTACACACCGCCAAGTAAAAATTCCATTCTCACTAACCTCAAACCAATTAGTTGTCTGTTATTTTGACAAGGATATAAACTCTTGTATAACGGCATTTCCTGCTACCGCACTAAGTTCTAATGTCACATTACACTAATTTTCCCATAACCAATATACCTATATCCAGAACAGAGAGCTATTTTCTTATTGGTTCTTAGATCTTGTCAATAGTTCTGCCAATCACCCGCACGTCTGCGAGGATTAGAGGAACCACACACACAACCCCATCGCAATGTATTTTCTGATGATAGAATGTTGACATCAGAACGCCTGCAAATCGAGCTTCACATTTTGGTCCCATGTGACTGTTTAATTCCCTTGTCCTATTTATCCTGTTCATCAGGTAATAGTGTCCTTCTCTCCCTATTCTATGGAAACAGTCATTTCGTTGTCATGCCACTAATTATTTATTTATTTTTTCTAAATACTCCCATGTATTATACACCTTTTATTTACTATTTTTCCAAGGTAGAGCGAATCCCCTTTCCAATTAAAAATGCATTTGTCCCATCACTTAATTTCTCTTCTCAAACCAAGCTCTATATAGTACAGACATTATTTCTGAATACTACAGATGACTTAATGTCTTATTCTAATACAATACTTCAAATATCACTGTGTTTTTCCCATTACAGATATTATTATTTATTCATTTTATAATTCTAATCAATTTTATGATTACATTTACATTACATTTAAGTCATTTAGCAAATGCTCTTATCCAGAGCGACTTACAAATTGGAAAGTTCATACATATTCATCCTGGTCCCCCATGGGAATTTAACCCTCAACCCTGGTGTTGCAAGCACCATGCTCTACCAACTGAGTCACACCAGTCCACTGCCCGCTCCGTTAAGATCTCTATCTAACGTCTTACTTTTACCTTTATTAAATTTATTTTGTCTATACTTTCTTACCTCTTATCTATATTCTTATTATTTCATTGTCTTTTATCCCATTTTACTGTTTAATTCCCGATTCACGGTTTTAGTGAAACAAACCTCTCATATTCTGGTCTCTGTCCTTCAGGCTATTTTTAGACCGCAGTCTCTGTGGGTACAGAGTGATCGACGGCCTCTTTTTTCCTCTTCCTTTGTTACACCGTTCGTGAATCCTTAATCTGTCCTGAATTTCACTATTTATCACTATTTATCTTAACTAACCTAAATTCGTTTTTAACTTTATAGTACAATTTCAATTTATCGACGATTCTACTTTCTGTCTTGTTACACACTATTTGGTTTAATCCTCTTTTATTATCTTTATGGTTATTTATTTTAACACCTTTTTTAGTATTCTACTATGGTCGCTTATTACTTTATCACATCAGTGTTTTTATCCTTGATTATAACTTATTTTACTTCGATGTTCCTTAATTTCATTCCATCTGCCTAATAGCAGTTAACTGCACTCTCCTTCTCAAATTACACTCAGTTAACTATCAGAGAGGCTTGCGCATGCCTCTTCCTACCAGCAGTTGGTCACAGACACACACACACACACACAACCCAACCTGTCCTTTCTTTCTTCCTAATGTTCTATCTCTACACAGATCTACTCATTTCTTACAACATTATCATTCATCCTTTGTTTTTACCTCAAAACAACTCAGTTCTTTCTTTATTGACTTAATCCCTTTGTTCAACATAAGCCTAGGCTAATAGGATTTCTACGATATGACGAGAGACTACTGTCTAATCGGATCAGCTTGTCTTCATATCCTACCCAACCCCCAATACTGATCTTTTCTTCTTTTATTAGAGTAGTATTATGGCGTGACCTACTGAATTACAAAACCCTGTTAGCTAGACAGAGCGGTTTTTTATTCGCAGGATTTCTTTTGCATTTGAACGCCGCACAATCGGGCAAACGTCCTAAATATTCATCCGTACAGTCCTCCTTTCAGAGCGTTAACCATGAAATATTTATTTAACTACTGATTTATGTTTCGACCGTATAAACTACTTTTGCAGTTGAACGCCGCACAATCGGGCAAACGTTTTTCCTACAACCTAATATTTATAAGCTACTTTTGCAGTTGAACGCCGCACAATCGGGCTAACGTTTTCCTACAACCTAATATTTATAAGCTACTTTTGCAGTTGAACGCCGCACAATCGGGCTAACGTTTTCCTACAACCTAATATTTATAAGCTACTTTTGCAGTTGAACGCCGCACAATCGGGCTAACGTTTTTCCTGCCTTCTAAATATTCATCCGTTCAGTCCCCCGTTCTGGGGCGGTATCCATGAAGTATTTATTTACTAAATATCCACCCAATCAGACCTCTTTAAAAATGTTCCTTTTTTAACGAGCGGTATCGTGGCTTTCTAACTACTTATTCATGCAGTTCTCTGTTATCTTTAGAGCCGTTATTCATAAGTAACCTGTCCAAGCATTCCTTCTACTAATTTTATTGAAGAGGTATCACAGGATTTTATACCTACATTATCTGTTTTTACCGTATGGGCTGTCCCACATTATAGCCAGCCATCTCAGCCAGATGGCACAAACAAGCACATCATTTAAGCTACACATTCGAACGGTCTAATCAGAACGAGCGCATGCTCCACTAAACACCCAACACAAGCAAAGTTCACATCGCCTATTCACTCATTCTCTATACATGCACATGCATTTATATTTAATACAATTCCCCAAATTACACATACATGCAAATTCATTGAATTTAAAAGTTCTTTTGTATTTACTGGTTTCATTTTAGGAAATTTGAAAGAGAGACTTACGTGGCGCTCCTCTCGCTGAGACAGTATCTCTGAAGCAATCTTACACAAACATTTCAACCATTGTAAGAACTTGCTTACGGTCTAGTTGGGCGGCCACCCTTGTTTGTTAGATTGTCCAAAGAACCCATCATCAGCCAAGAACGTCCCAGTCCCTATCAGCTCCTGGCTAGCTCGCCAAAATATGTCGTGGAAAATCATCTCAGAAATATAACGCTTTATCAGAACTTGTAAATTCAATCATGCTCTTTATTACAATTGTACAGCCATCTGGAATGTCCGCGGAACCCCCACCGCGGAACCCCCCCCTCAGAAGTCCAGTCCTTTATATTTATACCCACATAGTATTGTCCGTCCCCTATGACGTCATTCCCCACCATCTGCCTTCAATCAGTTTATAATGGTGGCCGGACCCTCCCTTTACCACTAAATCAATGCACTCTTTGTGCCCCCCCCCCCTCTCTAGGGCATCCAATTGCTTATAGGCGTCTATGTGTCTGGTCAGTTTCACTCAAATGGAATCAGCAGACTATGTGTTTCTTGTTCATTAGTGTCCAGCCATCTCAGGCATATTTCTCTGGTATGTATGCTTTTCTAGTGGAATGAGTAGACTATATTTCTAGTGGGTCTAAGTGCCCTAAACACATATTTCTCTGACATGTGTATCTCTTTAAAGAATCAGCAGACTGTGTGTCTAGTGTCCAATTTCTTTAAGCGCCTATCTGTCTGACAGCATAATGGAGAATCTACAAGGGTCAGAGGGTCAGAACGTCCCTTAGTAGATTTCCATTACCACGGTCTCATGATCTATGTTACCATGTGGTTTGTTACTTTAATGTTCAGCTATCTTTAATATTTATATGTTATCCATGTATTTTATGTTACTACTACATCATCTGCTAATCTTTGGTTTCCTGTATTTACCAGAATGGCAAACACACTCACATCTGCCTTCTTATACTATTTACCTATCTATTGTTTAATAGTGTGATATCTACCTACATATGTCACTTACTCCTACAATACAAAGACGGCTATGTAGCTAGCTATGTAGCTAGCTACGATCAAACAAATCAAACCGTTGTACTGTAATGAAATGAAAATGTGATACTACCTGTGGAGCAAGCGGAATGGGACCGGGTTGTTGAGTGCGGAAGTTCTATTCGGTAGACGTTGGCTAGCTGTTGGCTAGCTAGCAGTGTTTCCTACGTTAAGGACGACAAATAGCTGGCTTGATGACAGCTTTGCACACTTGGCATTCTCTCAACCAGCTTGCTTTTCCAACAGTCTTGAATGAGTTCCCACTTAAAGCCCATGAAGCCCATCAAATTGTCAAAGACTCCAGTCACCCAGTTATGGACTGTTTTCTCTGCTACTACACTGCACTGCAAGTGGTACCGGAGCGCCGAGTCTAGGACCAAGAGGCTCCTCGACAGCTTCTAGCCCCCCAAGCCATAAGACGACTGAACAATTAATAAAATCACCACCCGACTATTTACATTGACCCCCCTCCCTTTTTTACATTGACCCCCCCTCCCTTTTTTACATTGACCCCCCTCCCTTTTTTTACATTGACCCCCCCTCCCTTTTTTACATTGACCCCCCTCCCTTTTTTACATTGACCCCCCTCCCTTTTTTACATTGACCCCCCCTCCCTTTTTTACATTGACCCCCCTCCCTTTTTTACATTGACCCCCCTCCCTTTTGTGCGCTGCTGCGCTGCTGCTGGTCATTTTCAGAACTCTTCTTGAACTGCACAGTTGATTAAGGGCTTGTAAGTAAGTATTTCACTGTAAGGTCGACACTTGTTGTATTCGGCGCATGTGACAAATAAAGTTTGATTTGATTTGACATATGATGGGCACTTGTTGTCTGCTTTTCCTTCACTCTGGGGTCCAACTCATCCCAAACCATCTCAATTGGGTTGAGGTCGGGTGATTGTGGAGGCCAGGTGATCTGATGCAGCACTCCATCACTCTCCTTCATGATCAAATAGCCCTTACACAGCTTGGAGGTGTGTTGGGCCATTGTCCTGTTGAAAAACAAATGATTGTACCATGAAGCACCACCAGATGGGATGGCGTATCACTGCAGAATGCTGTGGTAGCCATGCTGGTTAAGTGTGCCTTGAATTCTAAATAAATCACTGACAGTGTCACCAGCAAAGCACCCCCATACCATCACACCTCCTCCTCCATGCTTCACGGTGAGAACCACACATGCGGAGATCATCCGTTCACCTACTCTGCGTCTCACAAAGACACGGCGGTTGGAACGAAAAATCTCACATTTGGACTCATCAGACCAAAGGGCAGATTTCCACCGGTCTAATGTCCATTACTCCTGTTTCTTGGCCCAAGCAAGTCTCTTCTTATTATTGGTGTCCTTTAGTAGTGGTTTCTTTGCAGCAATTCGACCATGAAGGCCTGATTCACGCACTCTCCTCTGAACAGTTGATGTTGAGATGTGTCTGTTATTTTAACTATGTGAAGCATTTATTTGTGCTGCAATTTCTGAGGCTGGTAACTAATGAACTTATCTTCTGCAGCAGAGGTAACTCTGGGTTTTCCTTTCCTGTGGCGGTCCTCATGAGAGACAGTTTCATCATAGCGCTTGATGGTTTTTGCGACTGCACTTGAAGAAACTTTCAAAGTTCTTGAATTTTTCAAGATTGACTGACCTTCATGTCTTAAAGTAATGATGGCCTGTCGTTCCTCTTTGCTTATTTATGCTGTTTTTGCCATAATATGGACTTGGTCTTTTACCAAATAGGGCTATCTTCTGTATACCAACCCTACCTTGTCACAACACAACTGATTGGCTCAAACGCAATACGAAGGAAAGAAATTCCACAAATTAACTTTTAACAAGGCACATCTGTTAATTGAAATACGTTCCAGGTGACTACGTCATGAAGCCAAGAGTTTGCAAAGCTGTCATCAAGGCAAAGGGTGGCTTCTTTGAAGAATCTCAAATATAAAATATATTTTGATTTGTTTAACAATTTCTTGGTTACTACATGATTCTACATGATGTGTTATTTCATAGTTTTGATGTCTTCACTAATATTCTACAATGTAGAAAATAGTACAAATTAAAAAAAAACCTTGACTGAGTAGGTGTGTCCAAACTTTGGACTGGTATACCACAGCTAAACGCTGTTCCCTATGACGCAACGCGGAGTGCCTGGATACAGACCTGGATACAGGCACTCCGGATACAGGATACAGCCTGGATACAGACCAGGTATGCTTTAATGTACTACGTTTGGACACACCTACTCAGTCAAGGATCTTTATTTTCAGACGGAAGGCTGGCAGCAGCGACAACCAGCTGGATGCAGGCACGGGTCTTGGCAGAGGAGCCTGGTGGCGTGGTAACTTCCACTTTCGCTCTGAGCAGGTTTTAGTATATATTTATCAGTGACTAATTCATTCAAATACTTTATGACCAATATTGAGTCAGTTCCGTGATCCCGCCACCCAGACCGAAATGAAAGTGTAATTTCCCGCGTGGGTGGTTACACAGAATTTGAAACGATCTTCCCCATTTGCGCTTTCCATTTCGTAATGCGCGAAACTTCAATTCGTCATTATAATCATCTAATTTCTCAGTCTTCATGCAACAGACCTCGCTGTGTCCTTCTCTAAAAGGTATTCATATTTTTCATTTGCGATATAACCGACGTATGTTGTTAATTTTCTCTGAAATATTCGTGTTTTATTTACCTTTGAATAATTCATTTCTGGGTGGTTTCATGCCTCGTCTAACTTTAATTTTCCACCGTTCGCCTTATCATGTATGTACTGCATGTATATGTTCACCTATTGGCCACATGCAGGTTCAATAATAGTAAAATATGCCTATGATAATAACTAAGGTACTACTAGTCTATTGCGCACAGCGTGAGTCTGGGAACGACATAACTATTGCAAGTAAGCAGTAGTATACACATCATATTTGCCAATTCAAGTTGCTTTTCATTTCAAATGGGCCATAGATCTATGATGCAAATACCCATTTAGAAATAATGAAGTTTACATAATGTTATATCCATAAAATCAATCCCTGTTTTCCCCTTTCAGAGACTCCTGACGAGTTCTATGGCTAACGGACAGTTATATCAGATGATCAGCAGGATATGTGAGGCCCTGAGCTCAGGTGAGTGCAGGAGGCTCCTGTACCTGTGTGGATCCCTGGACTCTGACAGCTGTGGCTCTGATAACGTGAGAGAGGTGTTAACTTCCTGGCTGAGCTTAGGACAGGTGGATCAGCTGTACCTGGTGGAACTTCTGTTCCGACTGAGACGCTTTGATCTCCTGAAGAAAGTGTTTCACATTAGTAAACAGGAAGTGGAGGGGATTCTGGGACAGAACCGAGCTTTGTCAGAGTACAGGTGAGATTTATTCCTTAGGCTTGAGTTCTGCTATTGTCTTTTCCAGGATAACAACACACACCAATAGACCAAACATTCTTTACAGTCTCATTCATCGCGGTCTTCATGAGTAAATATTTCCCATTGAGTTCTGTCTATGAAGCTTTTCTGTTTCCTGGTTACAGAGTGTTGATGTCTGATGTGAGTGAAGACATGGGGACAGAAGACCTGGAATCGCTCAAGTTTCTGCTGAGTGGTTCTTTATCCAGAGAGAGGCTGACCAGAGTCAAGGTAAAGGCTTGGTTCAGACATTTTACATTTTATTTCATTACTGACAAGCCTGATCTGATTATGTCATGAAATATTTCTGCATTGTGGGTGGGGGATTTCTGCCATGTAAACACCACTAGGTATGCTGTAATGTACTGTGTATTACTGTGAGAACATTCCTCTTCTTCTGTGGTATGTTTCCTGAGGATTGAGGTTGTTATGAAAGAGTCAATGTGGAGACTATATACAGGGTGTTACGGTACAGAGTCAATGTGGAGGCTATATACAGGGGGTACCGGTACAGAGTCAATGTGGAGGCTATATACAGGGTGTTACGGTACAGAGTCAATGTGGAGGCTATATACAGGGTGTTACGGTACAGAGTCAATGTGGAGGCTATATACAGGGTGTTACGGTACAGAGTCAATGTGGAGGCTATATACAGGGTGTTACGGTACAGAGTCAATGTGGAGACTATATACAGGGGGTACCGGTACAGAGTCAATGTAGAGGCTATATACAGGGTGTTACGGTACAGAGTCAATGTGGAGACTATATACAGGGTGTTACGGTACAGAGTCAATGTGGAGGCTATATACAGGGTGTTACGGTACAGAGTCAATGTGGAGACTATATACAGGGGGTACGGGTACAGAGTAAATGTGGAGACTATATACAGGGTGTTACGGTACAGAGTCAATGTGGAGACTATATACAGGGGGTACCGGTACAGAGTCATTGTGGAGACTATATACAGGGGGTACCGGTACAGAGTCAATGTGGAGGCTATATACAGGGTGTATCGGTACAGAGTCAATGTGGAGACTATATACAGGGTGTACCGGTACAGAGTCAATGTGGAGACTATATACAGGGTGTTACGGTACAGAGTCAATGTGGAAGCTATATACAGGGTGTTACCGGTACAGAGTCAATGTGGAGGCTATATACAGGGGGTACCGGTACAGAGTCAATGTGGAGGCTATATACAGGGGGTACCGGTACAGAGTCAATGTGGAGACTATATACAGGGGGTACCGGTACAGAGTCAATGTGGAGGCTATATACAGGGGGTACCGGTACAGAGTCAATGTGGAGACTATATACAGGGGGTACCGGTACAGAGTCAATGTGGAGGCTATATACAGGGGTTACCGGTACAGAGTCAATGTGGAGGCTATATACAGGGGGTACCGGTACAGAGTCAATGTGGAGGCTATATACAGGGGGTACCGGTACAGAGTCAATGTGCGGGGGCACCGGTTAGTCAAGGTAATTGAGGTAATATGTACATGTAGGTAGAGTTATTAAAGTGACTATGCATAGATAATAACAGAGAGTAGCAGCAGTGTAAAAGAGGGGGGGGGCGATGCAAATAGTCTGGGTAGCCATTTGATTAGATGTTCAGGAGTCTTATGGCTTCGCGGTAGAAGCTGTTTAGAAGCCTCTTGGCCCTAGACTTGGCGCTCCGGTACCGTTGCCGACTAGGGTGGCTGGAGTCTTTGACAATTTTTAGGGCCTTCCTCTGACACCGCCTGGTATAGAGGTCCTGGATGGCAGGATGCTTGGCCCCAGTGATGTACTGGGCCTTACGCACTACCCTCTGTAGCGCCTTACGGTCGCAGGCCGAGCAGTTGCCATACCAGGCAGAGATGCAACCAGTCAGGATGCTCTCGATGGTGCAGCTGTAGAACCTTTTGAGGATCTGAGGACACATGCCAAATCTTTTCAGTCTCCTGAGGGGGAATAGGTTTTGTCGTGCCCTCTTCACGACTATCTTGGTGTGATTGGACCATGTTAGTTTGTTGGTGATGTGGACGCCAAGGAACTTGAAGCTCTCAACCTGCTCCACTACAGCCCCGTCGATGAGAATGGGGGCGTGCTCGGTCCTACTTTTTCCTGTAGTCCTCAATCATCTCTTTTGTCATGTTGAGGGATAGGGTATAGGGTATTGCTTAAGTAAGACATAACAACAACAACAGAACAACAATATGACAGTTACAACAACAAGAGGTGTTCATGATCAGTGTCTGTCCAGAAGATCCAGATGTTCTGGAATGTTCCTTTCTCTGTGTGACAGAGTTTCCTGGATGTCATAGTTGAACTGGAGAAGCTGGACAGAGTGTCTTCTGAAAGGGTGGAGCTGATAGAACAATGTCTGACGGACATCAGCAGGGTTGACCTGGCCAAGAAGGTCAAAGGGTTCCGGAACCTGACATCAGGTAAGAATTAGGAAAGGGCCCACTTTGGCACTCTGGAGGACTTCTGGATATCTGGGGCCGTATCAAGCGTCTCAGATAAGGAGTGGTGATCCAGGATCTCCATATACTCATTGTGATCTGAGTGGCTAAATGGATTCTACAGTGCATTCGGAAAGTATTCAGACCCCTTGACTTTTTCCACATTTTGTTACCTTACAACCTTGTTCTAAAATGGATTAAATTAAATGTTTTCCTCATCAATCTACACACAATACCCCATAATGACATCACAATACCCCATAATGACGTCACAATACCCCATAATGACATCACAATACCCCATAATGACATCACAATACCCCATAATGACAAAGTGAAAACAGGGGTTTAGAAATTTTGGGGAAAAATAAAATTACCTATTTACATAAGTATTCAGAACCTTTGTTACGAGACTCGAAATTGAGCTCAGGTGCATCCTGTTTCCATTGATCATCCTTGAGAGATGTTTCTACAACTTGATTGGAGTCCACCTGTGGTAAATTCAATTGATTGGACATGATTTGTAAAGGCACACACCTGTCTATATAAAGTCCCACAGTTGACAGTGCATGTCAGAGCAAAAACCAAGCCATGAGGTCAAATAAATTGTCCGTAGAGCTCAGAGACAGGATTGTATCAAGGCACAGATCTGGGGAAGGGTACCAAAACATTTCTGTAGCATTGAAGAACACAGTGGCCTCCATCATTCTTAAATGGAAGAAGTTTGGAACCACCAAGACTCTGAGAGCTGGCCGCCCGGCCAAACTGAGCAATCGGCGAAGAATGGTCTTGGTCAGGGAGGTGACCAAGAACCAGTCTAACAGAGCTCCAGAGTTCCTCTGTGGAGATGGGAGAACCTTCCAGAAGGACAACCATCTCTGCAGCACTCCACCAATCAGGCCTTTATGGTAGAGTGACCAGAAAGAAGCCACTCCTCAGTAAAAGGCACATGACAACCCGCTTGGAGTTTGCCAAAAGGCACCTAACGGACTCTCAGACCAGAGAAACAAGATTCTCTGGTCTGATGAAACTAAGATTAAATTCTTTGGCCTGAATGCCAAGTGTCACGTCTGGAGGAAACCTGGCATCATCCCTACGGTGAAGCATGGGGGTGGCAGCATCATGCTGTGAGGATGTTTTTCCACGGCAGGGACTAGGAGACTAATCAGGATCGAGGAAAAGATGAATGGAGCAAAGTACAGAGAGATCCTTGATGAAAACCTGCTCCAGAGAGCTCAGGACCTCAGACTGGGGCGAAGGTTCAGCTTCTAACGGGACAACGACTCTAAGCACAAAGCCAAGACAACGCAGGAGTGGCTTCGGGACAAGTCTCTGAATGTCCTTGAGTAGCCCAACCAGAGCCCGGACTTGAACCCGATCGAACATCACTGGAGAGACCTGAAAATAGCTGTACAGCAATGCTCCACATCCAACCTGACAGAGCTTGTGGATCTGCTGAGAAGAATGGGAGAAACTCCCCAAATACAGGTGTGCCAAGCTTGTGGCGTCATACCCAAGAAGACTCAAGGCTGTAATCGCTGCCAAAGGTGCTTCAACAAAGTACTGAGTAAAGGGTCTGAATACTTATGTAAATGTGATATTTCAGTTTTTATTTTTTATACATTGTCAAATATTTCTAAAAAACTGTTTTTGCTTTGTCATTATGGGGTATTGTGATGTCATTATGGGGTATTGTGATGTCATTATGGGGTATTGTGATGTCATTATGGGGTATTGTGTGTAGATTGATGAGGGAAAAAATAAAATGGGGTCTGAATACTTTCTGAATGCACTTTAAATCAGAACTCAATCTGAACCACCTCTGTTACATCCTGTTTGGAAAATACTTCTTCCTGTGCACCTTGTTGTAGTTGTAACACCACAACATAGACCAGTGGTGATGACTCAGCTGGCCCAGCAGCAGTGGATCAGGACTCCAGTGAGTGCATCACTACTACACTACCTCCCCTTGAGACAGGGAAACCTTCCCTCGCCTCTAACACAGCTTTCTGTAAAGGATGTTTCTCTAACAGTGATTTCTGTCCCTCAGTCCAACCCCATGCCCACTGCCTCCCCTGTATCACGCCATTCAAGACAAGAGCAGTCCACACAGAACAGTAAGTTACTTTCATTTCTATTTATCATGATTAGTGTTCATTAAAAAAGGATTTCCTCTGTAGAAAGCAGCTGTCATTCTGTCATTCCAGATCCAGAGAACGAAAACATTGCAGAGCCTGAAGAAAAAAGACTATTCTACAAGGTAATATACATAGTGTTCTACCAGGTAATATACATAGTGTTATACCAGGTAATATACATAGTGTTCTACCAGGTAATATACATAGTGTTATACCAGGTAATATACCAGGTAATATACATAGTGTTGTACCAGGTAATATACATAGTGTTATACCAGGTAATATACATAGTGTTGTACCAGGTAATATACATAGTGTTCTACCAGGTAATATACATAGTGTTATACCAGGTAATATACCAGGTAATATACATAGTGTTGTACCAGGTAATATACATAGTGTTATACCAGGTAATATACATAGTGTTGTACCAGGTAATATACATAGTGTTCTACCAGGTAATATACATAGTGTTATACCTGGTAATATACATAGTGTTATACCAGGTAATATACATAGTGTTGTACCAGGTAATATACATAGTGTTCTACCAGGTAATATACATAGTGTTATACCTGGTAATATACATAGTGTTCTACCTGGTAATATACATAGTGTTCTACCAGGTAATATACATAGTGTTGTACCAGGTAATATACATAGTGTTGTACCAGGTAATATACATAGTGTTCTACCAGGTAATATACATAGTGTTATACCAGATAATATACCAGGTAATATACATAGTGTTCTACCAGGTAATATACATAGTGTTCTACCAGGTAATATACCAGGTAATATACATAGTGTTCTACCAGGTAATATACCAGGTAATATACATAGTGTTCTACCAGGTAATATACCAGGTAATATACATAGTGTTCTACCAGGTAATATACCAGGTAATATACATAGTGTTATACCAGGTAATATACATAGTGCTATACCAGGTAATATACATAGTGTTATACCAGGTAATATACATAGTGTTATACCAGGTAATATACATAGTGCTATACCAGGTAATATACATAGTGTTCTACCAGGTAATATACATAGTGTTATACCTGGTAATATACATAGTGCTATACCAGGTAATATACCAGGTAATATACCAGGTAATATACATAGTGTTATACCAGGTAATATACATAGTGCTATACCAGGTAATATACCAGGTAATATACATAGTGTTGTACCAGGTAATATACATAGTGTTGTACCAGGTAATATACATAGTGTTGTACCTGGTAATATACAGTGTTCTACCAGGTAATATACATAGTGTTCTACCAGGTAATATACAGTGTTCTACCAGGTAATATACCTGGTAATATACATAGTGTTGTACCAGGTAATATACATAGTGTTCTACCAGGTAATATACATTTTGTTCTACCAGGTAATATACATAGTGTTGTACCAGGTAATATACATAGTGTTGTACCAGGTAATATACATAGTGTTATACCAGGTAATATACATAGTGTTCTACCAGGTAATATACATAGTGTTCTACCAGGTAATATACCAGGTAATATACATAGTGTTCTACCTGGTAATATACATAGTGTTCTACCAGGTAATATACCAGGTAATATACATAGTGTTTTACCTGGTAATATACATAGTGTTCTACCAGGTAATATACATAGTGTTGTACCAGGTAATATACATAGTGTTATACCAGGTAATATACCAGGTAATATACATAGTGTTGTACCAGGTAATATACCAGGTAATATACATAGTGTTGTACCAGGTAATATACCAGGTAATATACATAGTGTTATACCAGGTAATATACCAGGTAATATACATAGTGTTGTACCAGGTAATATACATAGTGTTCTACCAGGTAATATACCAGGTAATATACATAGTGTTCTACCAGGTAATATACATAGTGTTATACCTGGTAATATACATAGTGTTCTACCAGGTAATATACATAGTGTTGTACCAGGTAATATACATAGTGTTATACCTGGTAATATACATAGTGTTCTACCTGGTAATATACATAGTGTTCTACCAGGTAATATACATAGTGTTATACCAGGTAATATACCAGGTAATATACATAGTGTTGTACCAGGTAATATACCAGGTAATATACATAGTGTTGTACCAGGTAATATACCAGGTAATATACATAGTGTTATACCAGGTAATATACCAGGTAATATACATAGTGTTGTACCAGGTAATATACATAGTGTTCTACCAGGTAATATACCAGGTAATATACATAGTGTTCTACCAGGTAATATACATAGTGTTATACCTGGTAATATACATAGTGTTCTACCAGGTAATATACATAGTGTTGTACCAGGTAATATACATAGTGTTATACCTGGTAATATACATAGTGTTCTACCAGGTAATATACCAGGTAATATACATAGTGTTCTACCATTTAATATACATAGTGTTATACCTGGTAATATACATAGTGTTCTACCAGGTAATATACATAGTGTTGTACCAGGTAATATACATAGTGTTCTACCAGGTAATATACATAGTGTTTCTACCAGGTAATATACATAGTGTTGTACCAGGTAATATACATAGTGTTTCTACCAGGTAATATACCAGGTAATATACATAGTGTTGTACCAGGTAATATACATAGTGTTGTACCAGGTAATATACATAGTGTTATACCAGGTAATATACATAGTGTTGTACCAGGTAATATACATAGTGTTGTACCTGGTAATATACAGTGTTCTACCAGGTAATATACATAGTGTTCTACCAGGTAATATACCAGGTAATATACCAGGTAATATACATAGTGTTGTACCAGGTAATATACATAGTGTTCTACCAGGTAATATACATACTGTTGTACCAGGTAATATACATAGTGTTCTACCAGGTAATATACCAGGTAATATACATAGTGTTATACCAGGTAATATACATAGTGTTCTACCAGGTAATATACATAGTGTTATACCAGGTAATATACATAGTGTTGTACCAGGTAATATACATAGTGTTGTACCAGGTAATATTCATAGTGTTCTACCAGGTAATATACCAGTTAATATACATAGTGTTGTACCAGGTAATATACATAGTGTTCTACCAGGTAATATACATAGTGTTCTACCAGGTAATATACCAGGTAATATACATAGTGTTGTACCAGGTAATATACATAGTGTTCTACCAGGTAATATACATAGTGTTGTACCAGGTAATATACATAGTGTTCTACCAGGTAATATACCAGGTAATATACATAGTGTTATACCAGGTAATATACATAGTGTTCTACCAGGTAATATACATAGTGTTATACCAGGTAATATACATAGTGTTATACCAGGTAATATACATAGTGTTCTACCAGGTAATATACATAGTGTTATACCAGGTAATATACATAGTGTTGTACCAGGTAATATACCAGGTAATATACATGGTGTTGTACCAGGTAATATTCATAGTGTTGTACCAGGTAATATACATAGTGTTATACCAGGTAATATACATAGTGTTCTACCAGGTAATATACATAGTGTTGTACCAGGTAATATACATAGTGTTGTACCAGGTAATATACATAGTGTTGTACCAGGTAATATACATAGTGTTATACCTGGTAATATACATAGTGTTCTACCAGGTAATATACATAGTGTTCTACCAGGTAATATACATAGTGTTGTACCAGGTAATATACATAGTGTTATACCAGGTAATATACATAGTGTTATACCAGGTAATATACCAGGTAATATACATAGTGTTATACCAGGTAATATACATAGTGTTCTACCAGGTAATATATCAGGTAATATACATAGTGTTATACCAGGTAATATACCAGGTAATATACATAGTGTTGTACCAGGTAATATACATAGTGTTGTACCTGGTAATATACAGTGTTCTACCAGGTAATATACATAGTGTTCTACCAGGTAATATACCAGGTAATATACCAGGTAATATACATAGTGTTGTACCAGGTAATATACATAGTGTTGTACCAGGTAATATACATAGTGTTCTACCAGGTAATATACCAGGTAATATACATAGTGTTCTACCAGATAATATACCAGGTAATATACATAGTGTTATACCAGGTAATATACCAGGTAATATACATAGTGTTCTACCAGGTAATATACCAGGTACTATACATAGTGTTGTACCAGGTAATATACATAGTGTTCTACCAGGTAATATACCAGGTAATATACCAGTTATGTGCCCATGGTTTTCTTTTAGTGTTTAACGTGCACAGACATACCATGTATCCCAAATAGCACCCTGATCCCTATATAGTGCACTACTTTATACTACAGCCCAATGGGCCCTGACCAAAAGTAGTGCACTACTTTATACTACAACCCAATGGGCCCTGGCCAAAAGTAGTGCACAACTTTATACTACAGCCCAATGGGCCCTGGCCAAAAGTAGTGCACAACTTTATACTACAGCCCAATGGGCCCTGGCCAAAAGTAGCACACTAAATAGGGAATAGGGTGCCATTTGGGCTGAAGATCTTACGTGCATGGTGCATTTACAATACTGTGCCTGCCCCTCTGTTCTGCAGAGCCCACTGGATGTTTACAGTCTCCAGTCAGACCCACGGGGTGAATGTCTCATCATCGACTGTGTTGGCAGTGATGGAGGTGAGAGTCCACATGCTGAGTCTACTGTAGAGACAGATAACACATGCTGAGTCTACTGTAGAGACAGATAACACATACTGAGTCTACTGTAGAGACATAACACATGCTGAGTCTACTGTAGAGACAGATAACACATGCTGAGTCTACTGTAGAGACATAACACATACTGAGTCTACTGTAGAGACAGATAACACATACTGAGTCTACTGTAGAGACAGATAACACATACTGAGTCTACTGTAGAGACATATAACACATACTGAGTCTACTGTAGAGACATAACACATGCTGAGTCTACTGTAGAGACATAACACATGCTGAGTCTACTGTAGAGACAGATAACACATGCTGAGTCTACTGTAGAGACATAACACATGCTGAGTCTACTGTAGAGACAGATAACACATGCTGAGTCTACTGTAGAGACATAACACATGCTGAGTCTACTGTAGAGACATAACACATACTGAGTCTACTGTAGAGACATAACACATACTGAGTCTACTGTAGAGACATAACACATACTGAGTCTACTGTAGAGACAGATAACACATACTGAGTCTACTGTAGAGACATAACACATACTGAGTCTACTGTAGAGACAGATAACACATGCTGAGTCTACTGTAGAGACATAACACATACTGAGTCTACTGTAGAGACATAACACATACTGAGTCTACTGTAGAGACAGATAACACATACTGAGTCTACTGTAGAGACAGATAACACATACTGAGTCTACTGTAGAGACAGATAACACATACTGAGTCTACTGTAGAGACAGATAACACATATTGAGTCTACTGTAGAGACAGATAACACATGCTGAGTCTACTGTAGAGACATAACACATACTGAGTCTACTGTAGAGACATATAACACATGCTGAGTCTACTGTAGAGACAGATAACACATATTGAGTCTACTGTAGAGACAGATAACACATGCTGAGTCTACTGTAGAGACATATAACACATACTGAGTCTACTGTAGAGACAGATAACACATGCTGAGTCTACTGTAGAGACAGATAACACATACTGAGTCTACTGTAGAGACAGATAACACATACTGAGTCTACTGTAGAGACAGATAACACATGCTGAGTCTACTGTAGAGACAGATAACACATGCTGAGTCTACTGTAGAGACAGATAACACATACTGAGTCTACTGTAGAGACATATAACACATACTGAGTCTACTGTAGAGACAGATAACACATACTGAGTCTACTGTAGAGACAGATAACACATACTGAGTCTACTGTAGAGACAGATAACACATACTGAGTCTACTGTAGAGACAGATAACACATACTGAGTCTACTGTAGAGACATATAACACATGCTGAGTCTACTGTAGAGACAGATAACACATACTGAGTCTACTGTAGAGACATATAACACATACTGAGTCTACTGTAGAGACAGATAACACATACTGAGTCTACTGTAGAGACAGATAACACATACTGAGTCTACTGTAGAGACAGATAACACATACTGAGTCTACTGTAGAGACATAACACATACTGAGTCTACTGTAGAGACATAACACATACTGAGTCTACTGTAGAGACAGATAACACATACTGAGTCTACTGTAGAGACAGATAACACATACTGAGTCTACTGTAGAGACAGATAACACATACTGAGTCTACTGTAGAGACAGATAACACATACTGAGTCTACTGTAGAGACAGATAACACATGCTGAGTCTACTGTAGAGACAGATAACACATGCTGAGTCTACTGTAGAGACATAACACATACTGAGTCTACTGTAGAGACAGATAACACATGCTGAGTCTACTGTAGAGACAGATAACACATGCTGAGTCTACTGTAGAGACATAACACATGCTGAGTCTACTGTAGAGACAGATAACACATGTCAGTAACAGTAATGATGTGTGTCAGTAACAGTGATGTGTGTCAGTAACAGTGATGTGTGTCAGTAACAGTGATGATGTGTGTCAGTATCAGTGATGATGTGTGTCAGTAACAGTGATGTGTGTCAGTAACAGTGATGATGTGTGTCAGTAACAGTGATGTGTGTCAGTAACAGTGATGTGTGTCAGTAACAGTGATGTGTGTCAGTAACAGTGATGTGTGTCAGTAACAGTGATGATGTGTGTCAGTAACAGTGATGATGTGTGTCAGTATCAGTGATGTGTGTCAGTAACAGTGATGATGTGTGTCAGTAACAGTGATGTGTGTCAGTAACAGTGATGATGTGTGTCAGTAACAGTGATGATGTGTGTCAGTAACAGTGATGTGTGTCAGTAACAGTGATGATGTGTGTCAGTAACAGTGATGATGTGTGTCAGTAACAGTGATGATGTGTGTCAGTAACAGTGATGTGTGTCAGT
>NC_074683.1:54987915-55002915 GCF_029448725.1 Salvelinus fontinalis
AACACATTCAGTATTTTTCACTATGTATTTATTCAAGACATGTTTTTCTTTTAACTGAAGGATTTTAGAAAATAATGTGAATTCAGATCTGTGCATTTTTAAATGTAGCCAAGCCTGATAAGTAGTAATAAAACATAGACCTAAAATACTTTATTTATTCACCTAGATGGGTTAGGGTTAACCCTAGATGGGAAAGGAAAGCTCATTTTCTATGCCTTTTCAAAATATACGACAGGTATATCTGTCAACGTCGTGTGTATAGGTGGCAGGGAAGTCAGGCGCAGGAGAGTTAAACGAAGTGTAAATGGAGACTTTTAATAAATGTCCACATGACATGCTCCAAACACGAGAATATACATACATCAAATAAACATGGGTACGAGGACCCGTCGCGCACCTATACACCAAGAATAAACACTTGACATAAAACAATCTCTGACAAACACATGAAGGGAAACAGAGGGTTAAATACACAACAGGTAATGAATGGGATTGACAACAGGTGTGTGGGAAGACAAGACAAAACCAATGGAAAATGAAAAATGGATCGATGATGGCTAGAAGGCCGGTGAAGTCGACCGCCGAACACCGCCCGGACAAGGAGAGGCAACGACTCTTTATTTGAAATCCCCCATCACAATGTTATACTGCGATCGTAAGGAAAATGGAGCCCCTTGAGAGGGCAAGAACAAGATGTATGTCAGAAGAAGTGCAATATTATCATAAGGAGATGTATACTTGGAATACGGAGGAGGAATTGAGGGAAAACGAGAGGCAGAGGAGGTCTAAGAGAGAGAGGGAGGAAGAGGGTGAGCTTGAATTGTTAAAAAATGGAGGGAAAATGGGAGATGGTTTGTTAAAGAAGAACAGTAGAAAGTGTAAGCAGAGGGAGTTGAAGACAAGAGGAGAAATGGAAGTGAATGAGGTCAAAGTATCGGAGGTGGTAGGTGTGGGGAAGTTCTCGGAGCCTGAGGCTTGTACCGAGGGTCAGGATAAAAATGAGTCTGTGACAGTAGGAGTAAGTTTTTGGAAATAGTGGACCCTTGCCTTTTGGCTGATCCAGTTGTGGTTTCAGGATGGGTGAAAACAGAGTTGGGTGCTGTGGAATCGGTGAAGTGATGTTAGGATATATAAGTTATCCTGTACAAGCTTTTGTGCCAAATACATTACGTTGTTACACGTGTCAAGCTTATGGGCAGTAGTGCATAAGTTGTCATATTCTAAGGCAGTGAAGAAAGTAGAGGAAGATGTGTCAAGGTGGAGGGATCCTTAAAGAAGTGGTGTGACTAGTAGACCTGTACCAGTACAGGGGGGGGGGGGGGTAACAAGTGATATATGTCTCAGTAAGATTCGATTTATAGCCAATGGTTATCAACTGTACTGCAGGGATGGAACGTAAGTCACAGACAATAGAGGTTGTGGTGGCAGCTGCAGAGAGGTATTTGGGTGTGAGAGACTTGACATCAGAAGAGTTACAGGGTGTTTTAAGTAGTGGTGTCCCATCCATTCAGGTTGTTGGCCTGAAGTAGAACTAAATAGATTTAAATAGTGGAGTAGGGTGGGGGGTTGTTAATGAGTGTAGGGTTAGATGGTAGATGGTAGGGTATTTAAATAGTGGAGTAGGGTGGTGGGTTGTTAATGAGTGTAGGGGTAGATGGTAGATAGTAGGGTATTTAAATAGTGGAGTAGGGTGGGGGGTTGGTAATGAGTGTAGGGTTAGATGGTAGATAGTAGGGTATTTAAATAGTGGAGTAGGGTGGTGGGTTGTTAATGAGTATAGGGGTAGATGGTAGATGGTAGGGTATTTAAATAGTGGAGTAGGGTGGGGGGTTGTTAATGAGTGTAGGGTTAGATGGTAGATGGTAGGGTATTTAAATAGTGGAGTAGGGTGGGGGGTTGTTAATGAGTGTAGGGTTAGATGGTAGATGGTAGGGTATTTAAATAGTGGAGTAGGGTGGGGGGTTGTTAATGAGTGTAGGGTTAGATGGTAGATGGTAGGGTATTTAAATAGTGGAGTAGGGTGGGGGGTTGTTAATGAGTGTAGGGTAGATGGTAGATGGTAGATGGTAGGGTATTTAAATAGTGGAGTAGGGTGGTAGGTTGTTAATGAGTGTAGGGTAGATGGTAGGGTATTTAAATAGTGGAGTAGGGTGGGGGGTTGTTAATGAGTGTAGGGTTAGATGGTAGATGGTAGGGTATTTAAATAGTGGAGTAGGGTGGGGGGTTGTTAATGAGTGTAGGGTTAGATGGTAGATGGTAGGGTATTTAAATAGTGGAGTAGGGTGGGGGGTTGTTAATGAGTGTAGGGTAGATGGTAGATGGTAGATGGTAGGGTATTTAAATAGTGGAGTAGGGTGGGGGGTTGTTAATGAGTGTAGGGTTAGATGGTAGGGTATTTAAATAGTGGAGTAGGGTGGGGGGTTGTTAATGAGTGTAGGGTAGATGGTGGGGTATTTAAATAGTGGAGTAGGGTGGTGGGTTGTTAATGAGTGTAGGGTTAGATGGTAGGGTATTTATATAGTGGAGTAGGGTGGGGGGTTGTTAATGAGTGTAGGGTTAGATGGTAGATGGTAGGGTATTTAAATAGTGGAGTAGGGTGGGGGGTTGTTAATGAGTGTAGGGTTAGATGGTAGATGGTAGGGTATTTAAATAGTGGAGTAGGGTGGGGGGTTGTTAATGAGTGTAGGGTTAGATGGTAGATGGTAGGGTATTTAAATAGTGGAGTAGGGTGGTGGGTTGTTAATGACTGTAGGGTTAGATGGTAGGGTATTTAAATAGTGGAGTAGGGTGGTGGGTTGTTAATGAGTGTAGGGTTCGATGGTAGGGTATTTAAATAGTGGAGTAGGGTGGGGGGTTGTTAATGAGTGTAGGGTTAGATGGTAGATGGTAGGGTATTTAAATAGTGGAGTAGGGTGGGGGGTTGGTAATGAGTGTAGGGGTAGATGGTAGGGTATTTAAATAGTGGAGTAGGGTGGGGGGTTGTTAATGAGTGTAGGGTTAGATGGTAGGGTATTTAAATAGTGGAGTAGGGTGGGGGGTTGTTAATGAGTGTAGGGTTAGATGGTAGGGTATTTAAATAGTGGAGTAGGGTGGGGGGTTGTTAATGAGTGTAGGGTTAGATGGTAGCTGGTAGGGTATTTAAATAGTGGAGTAGGGTGGGGGGTTGTTAATGAGTGTAGGGTTAGATGGTAGATGGTAGGGTATTTAAATAGTGGAGTAGGGTGGGGGGTTGTTAATGAGTGTAGGGTTCGATGGTAGGGTATTTAAATAGTGGAGTAGGGTGGGGGGTTGTTAATGAGTGTAGGGTTAGATGGTAGATGGTAGGGTATTTAAATAGTGGAGTAGGGTGGGGGGTTGGTAATGAGTGTAGGGGTAGATGGTAGATGGTAGGTTATTTAAATAGTGGAGTAGGGTGGGGGGTTGTTAATGAGTGTAGGGTTAGATGGTAGATGGTAGGGTATTTAAATAGTGGAGTAGGGTGGGGGGTTGGTAATGAGTGTAGGGTTAGATGGTAGGGTATTTAAATAGTGGAGTAGGGTGGGGGGTTGTTAATGAGTGTAGGGTTAGATGGTAGGGTATTTAAATAGTGGAGTAGGGTGGTGGGTTGTTAATGAGTGTAGGGTTAGATGGTAGGGTATTTAAATAGTGGAGTAGGGTGGGGGGTTGTTAATGAGTGTAGGGGTAGATGGTAGGGTATTTAAATAGTGGAGTAGGGTGGGGGGTTGTTAATGAGTGTAGGGTTAGATGGTAGCTGGTAGGGTATTTAAATAGTGGAGTAGGGTGGGGGGTTGTTAATGAGTGTAGGGTTAGATGGTAGATGGTAGGGTATTTAAATAGTGGAGTAGGGTGGGGGGTTGTTAATGAGTGTAGGGTTAGATGGTAGATGGTAGGGTATTTAAATAGTGGAGTAGGGTGGGGGGTTGGTAATGAGTGTAGGGGTAGATGGTAGATGGTAGGGTATTTAAATAGTGGAGTAGGGTGGTGGGTTGTTAATGAGTGTAGGGTTAGATGGTTGGGTATTTAAATAGTGGAGTAGGGTGGTGGGTTGTTAATGAGTGTAGGGTTAGATGGTAGGGTATTTAAATAGTGGAGTAGGGTGGTGGGTTGTTAATGAGTGTAGGGTTAGATGGTAGGGTATTTAAATAGTGGAGTAGGGTGGTGGGTTGTTAATGAGTGTAGGGTTAGATGGTAGATGGTAGGGTATTTAAATAGTGGAGTAGGGTGGGGGGTTGTTAATGAGTGTAGGGTTAGATGGTAGATGGTAGGGTATTTAAATAGTGGAGTAGGGTGGTGGGTTGGTAATGAGTGTAGGGGTAGATGGTAGATGGTAGGGTATTTAAATAGTGGAGTAGGGTGAGGGGTTTGTAATGAGTGTAGGGTTAGATGGTGATGGTAGGGTATTTAAATAGTGGAGTAGGGTGGGGGGTTGTTAATGAGTGTAGGGTTAGATGGTGATGGTAGGGTATTTAAATAGTGGAGTAGGGTGGGGGGTTGTTAATGAGTGTAGGGTTAGATGGTAGATGGTAGGGTATTTAAATAGTGGAGTAGGGTGGTGGGTTGTTAATGAGTGTAGGGGTAGATGGTAGGGTATTTAAATAGTGGAGTAGGGTGGGGGGTTGTTAATGAGTGTAGGGTTAGATGGTAGATGGTAGGGTATTTAAATAGTGGAGTAGGGTGGGGGGTTGGTAATGAGTGTAGGGTTAGATGGTAGATGGTAGGGTATTTAAATAGTGGAGTAGGGTGGGGGGTTGTTAATGAGTGTAGGGTTAGATGGTAGATGGTAGGGTATTTAAATAGTGGAGTAGGGTGGTGGGTTGTTAATGAGTGTAGGGTTAGATGGTAGATGGTAGGGTATTTAAATAGTGGAGTAGGGTGGGGGGTTGTTAATGAGTGTAGGGTTAGATGGTAGATGGTAGGGTATTTAAATAGTGGAGTAGGGTGGGGGGTTGTTAATGAGTGTAGGGGTAGATGGTAGGGTATTTAAATAGTGGAGTAGGGTGGTGGGTTGTTAATGAGTGTAGGGTTAGATGGTAGGGTATTTAAATAGTGGAGTAGGGTGGGGGGTTGTTAATGAGTGTAGGGTAGATGGTAGGGTATTTAAATAGTGGAGTAGGGTGGTGGGTTGGTAATGAGTGTAGGGTTAGATGGTAGATGGTAGGGTATTTAAATAGTGGAGTAGGGTGGTAGGTTGTTAATGAGTGTAGGGTTAGATGGTAGATGGTAGGGTATTTAAATAGTGGAGTAGGGTGGTAGGTTGTTAATGAGTGTAGGGTTAGATGGTAGGGTATTTAAATAGTGGAGTAGGGTGGGGGGTTGGTAATGAGTGTAGGGTTAGATGGTAGGGTATTTAAATAGTGGAGTAGGGTGGGGGGTTGGTAATGAGTGTAGGGTTAGATGGTAGGGTATTTAAATAGTGGAGTAGGGTGGGGGGTTGTTAATGAGTGTAGGGTTAGATGGTAGATGGTGGGGTATTTAAATAGTGGAGTAGGGTGGTGGGTTGGTAATGAGTGTAGGGTTAGATGGTAGATGGTAGGGTATTTAAATAGTGGAGTAGGGTGGTGGGTTGTTAATGAGTGTAGGGTTAGATGGTAGATGGTAGGGTATTTAAATAGTGGAGTAGGGTGGGGGGTTGTTAATGAGTGTAGGGTTAGATGGTAGATGGTAGGGTATTTAAATAGTGGAGTAGGGTGGTAGGTTGTTAATGAGTGTAGGGTTAGATGGTAGGGTATTTAAATAGTGGAGTAGGGTGGGGGGTTGGTAATGAGTGTAGGGTTAGATGGTAGGGTATTTAAATAGTGGAGTAGGGTGGGGGGTTGTTAATGAGTGTAGGGTTAGATGGTAGATGGTAGGGTATTTAAATAGTGGAGTAGGGTGGGGGGTTGTTAATGAGTGTAGGGTTAGATGGTAGATGGTAGGGTATTTAAATAGTGGAGTAGGGTGGTGGGTTGTTAATGAGTGTAGGGGTAGATGGTAGGGTATTTAAATAGTGGAGTAGGGTGGGGGGTTGTTAATGAGTGTAGGGTTAGATGGTAGATGGTAGGGTATTTAAATAGTGGAGTAGGGTGGGGGGTTGTTAATGAGTGTAGGGGTAGATGGTAGGGTATTTAAATAGTGGAGTAGAGTGGGGGGTTGTTAATGAGTGTAGGGTTAGATGGTAGGGTATTTAAATAGTGGAGTAGGGTGGGGGGTTGTTAATGAGTGTAGGGGTAGATGGTAGGGTATTTAAATAGTGGAGTAGGGTGGGGGGTTGTTAATGAGTGTAGGGTTAGATGGTAGCTGGTAGGGTATTTAAATAGTGGAGTAGGGTGGGGGGTTGTTAATGAGTGTAGGGTTAGATGGTAGATGGTAGGGTATTTAAATAGTGGAGTAGGGTGGGGGGTTGGTAATGAGTGTAGGGGTAGATGGTAGATGGTAGGGTATTTAAATAGTGGAGTAGGGTGGTGGGTTGTTAATGAGTGTAGGGTTAGATGGTAGGGTATTTAAATAGTGGAGTAGGGTGGGGGGTTGTTAATGAGTGTAGGGTTAGATGGTAGATGGTAGGGTATTTAAATAGTGGAGTAGGGTGGTGGGTTGTTAATGAGTGTAGGGTTAGATGGTAGGGTATTTAAATAGTGGAGTAGGGTGGTGGGTTGTTAATGAGTGTAGGGTTAGATGGTAGATGGTAGGGTATTTAAATAGTGGAGTAGGGTGGGGGGTTGTTAATGAGTGTAGGGTTAGATGGTAGATGGTAGGGTATTTAAATAGTGGAGTAGGGTGGGGGGTTGTTAATGAGTGTAGGGTTAGATGGTAGATGGTAGGGTATTTAAATAGTGGAGTAGGGTGGGGGGTTGTTAATGAGTGTAGGGTTAGATGGTAGATGGTAGGGTATTTAAATAGTGGAGTAGGGTGGTGGGTTGGTAATGAGTGTAGGGGTAGATGGTAGATGGTAGGGTATTTAAATAGTGGAGTAGGGTGGGGGGTTGGTAATGAGTGTAGGGTTAGATGGTAGGGTATTTAAATAGTGGAGTAGGGTGGTGGGTTGGTAATGAGTGTAGGGTTAGATGGTAGATGGTAGGGTATTTAAATAGTGGAGTAGGGTGGGGGGTTGTTAATGAGTGTAGGGTTAGATGGTAGGGTATTTAAATAGTGGAGTAGGGTGGGGGGTTGTTAATGAGTGTAGGGTTAGATGGTAGGGTATTTAAATAGTGGAGTAGGGTGGGGGGTTGTTAATGAGTGTAGGGGTAGATGGTAGATGGTAGGGTATTTAAATAGTGGAGTATGGTGGGGGGTTGGTAATGAGTGTAGGGTTAGATGGTAGATGGTAGTGTATTTAAATAGTGGAGTAGGGTGGGGGGTTGTTAATGAGTGTAGGGTTAGATGGTAGATGGTAGGGTATTTAAATAGTGGAGTAGGGTGGGGGGTTGTTATTGAGTGTAGGGTTAGATGGTAGGGTATTTAAATAGTGGAGTAGGGTGGGGGGTTGTTAATGAGTGTAGGGTTAGATGGTAGATGGTAGGGTATTTAAATAGTGGAGTAGGGTGGGGGGTTGTTAATGAGTGTAGGGTTAGATGGTAGATGGTAGGGTATTTAAATAGTGGAGTAGGGTGGGGGGTTGTTAATGAGTGTAGGGTTAGATGGTAGATGGTAGGGTATTTAAATAGTGGAGTAGGGTGGGGGGTTGGTAATGAGTGTAGGGTTAGATGGTAGATGGTAGGGTATTTAAATAGTGGAGTAGGGTGGTGGGTTGTTAATGAGTGTAGGGGTAGATGGTAGGGTATTTAAATAGTGGAGTAGGGTGGTGGGTTGGTAATGAGTGTAGGGTTAGATGGTAGATGGTAGGGTATTTAAATAGTGGAGTAGGGTGGGGGGTTGTTAATGAGTGTAGGGGTAGATGGTAGGGTATTTAAATAGTGGAGTAGGGTGGGGGGTTGTTAATGAGTGTAGGGTTAGATGGTAGATGGTAGGGTATTTAAATAGTGGAGTAGGGTGGTGGGTTGTTAATGAGTGTAGGGTTAGATGGTAGGGTATTTAAATAGTGGAGTAGGGTGGTGGGTTGTTAATGAGTGTAGGGTTAGATGGTAGATGGTAGGGTATATAAATAGTGGAGTAGGCTGGGGGGTTGGTAATGAGTGTAGGGGTAGATGGTAGATGGTAGGGTATTTAAATAGTGGAGTAGGGTGGGGGGTTGTTAATGAGTGTAGGGTTAGATGGTAGATGGTAGGGTATTTAAATAGTGGAGTAGGGTGGTGGGTTGTTAATGAGTGTAGGGTTAGATGGTAGGGTATTTAAATAGTGGAGTAGGGTGGTGGGTTGTTAATGAGTGTAGGGTTAGATGGTAGATGGTAGGGTATTTAAATAGTGGAGTAGGGTGGGGGGTTGTTAATGAGTGTAGGGTTAGATGGTAGATGGTAGGGTATTTAAATAGTGGAGTAGGGTGGTGGGTTGTTAATGAGTGTAGGGTTAGATGGTAGATGGTAGGGTATTTAAATAGTGGAGTAGGGTGGGGGGTTGTTAATGAGTGTAGGGGTAGATGGTAGGGTATTTAAATAGTGGAGTAGGGTGGGGGGTTGTTAATGAGTGTAGGGTTAGATGGTAGGGTATTTAAATAGTGGAGTAGGGTGGGGGGTTGTTAATGAGTGTAGGGTTAGATGGTGATGGTAGGGTATTTAAATAGTGGAGTAGGGTGGGGGGTTGTTAATGAGTGTAGGGTTAGATGGTAGATGGTAGGGTATTTAAATAGTGGAGTAGGGTGGGGGGTTGTTAATGAGTGTAGGGTTAGATGGTAGATGGTAGGGTATTTAAATAGTGGAGTAGGGTGGTAGGTTGTTAATGAGTGTAGGGGTAGATGGTAGATGGTAGGGTATTTAAATAGTGGAGTAGGGTGGGGGGTTGTTAATGAGTGTAGGGTTAGATGGTAGATGGTAGGGTATTTAAATAGTGGAGTAGGGTGGGGGGTTGGTAATGAGTGTAGGGTTAGATGGTAGATGGTAGGGTATTTAAATAGTGGAGTAGGGTGGGGGGTTGGTAATGAGTGTAGGGTTAGATGGTAGATGGTAGGGTATTTAAATAGTGGAGTAGGGTGGGGGGTTGTTATTGAGTGTAGGGTTAGATGGTAGGGTATTTAAATAGTGGAGTAGGGTGGGGGGTTGTTAATGAGTGTAGGGTTAGATGGTAGATGGTAGGGTATTTAAATAGTGGAGTAGGGTGGGGGGTTGTTAATGAGTGTAGGGTTAGATGGTAGATGGTAGGGTATTTAAATAGTGGAGTAGGGTGGGGGGTTGTTAATGAGTGAAGGGTTAGATGGTAGATGGTAGGGTATTTAAATAGTGGAGTAGGGTGGTGGGTTGGTAATGAGTGTAGGGGTAGATGGTAGATGGTAGGGCATTTAAATAGTGGAGTAGGGTGGGGGGTTGGTATGAGTGTAGGGTTAGATGGTGATGGTAGGGTATTTAAATAGTGGAGTAGGGTGGGGGGTTGTTAATGAGTGTAGGGTTAGATGGTGATGGTAGGGTATTTAAATAGTGGAGTAGGGTGGGGGGTTGTTAATGAGTGTAGGGGTAGATGGTAGATGGTAGGGTATTTAAATAGTGGAGTAGGGTGGGGGGTTGTTAATGAGTGTAGGGTTAGATGGTAGATGGTAGGGTATTTAAATAGTGGAGTAGGGTGGGGGGTTGGTAATGAGTGTAGGGTTAGATGGTAGATGGTAGGGTATTTAAATAGTGGAGTAGGGTGGGGGGTTGGTAATGAGTGTAGGGTTAGATGGTAGATGGTAGGGTATTTAAATAGTGGAGTAGGGTGGGGGGTTGTTATTGAGTGTAGGGTTAGATGGTAGGGTATTTAAATAGTGGAGTAGGGTGGTGGGTTGTTAATGAGTGTAGGGTTAGATGGTAGGGTATTTAAATAGTGGAGTAGGGTGGTGGGTTGTTAATGAGTGTAGGGTTAGATGGTAGATGGTAGGGTATTTAAATAGTGGAGTAGGGTGGGGGGTTGTTAATGAGTGTAGGGGTAGATGGTAGGGTATTTAAATAGTGGAGTAGGGTGGGGGGTTGTTAATGAGTGTAGGGTTAGATGGTAGATGGTAGGGTATTTAAATAGTGGAGTAGGGTGGGGGGTTGGTAATGAGTGTAGGGTTAGATGGTAGATGGTAGGGTATTTAAATAGTGGAGTAGGGTGGGGGGTTGTTATTGAGTGTAGGGTTAGATGGTAGGGTATTTAAATAGTGGAGTAGGGTGGGGGGTTGTTAATGAGTGTAGGGTTAGATGGTAGATGGTAGGGTATTTAAATAGTGGAGTAGGGTGGGGGGTTGTTAATGAGTGTAGGGTTAGATGGTAGATGGTAGGGTATTTAAATAGTGGAGTAGGGTGGGGGGTTGTTAATGAGTGTAGGGGTAGATGGTAGGGTATTTAAATAGTGGAGTAGGGTGGGGGGTTGTTAATGAGTGTAGGGTTAGATGGTAGGGTATTTAAATAGTGGAGTAGGGTGGGGGGTTGTTAATGAGTGTAGCGGTAGATGGTAGGGTATTTAAATAGTGGAGTAGGGTGGGGGGTTGTTAATGAGTGTAGGGGTAGATGGTAGGGTATTTAAATAGTGGAGTAGGGTGGGGGGTTGTTAATGAGTGTAGGGTTAGATGGTAGATGGTAGGGTATTTAAATAGTGGAGTAGGGTGGTGGGTTGTTAATGAGTGTAGGGTTAGATGGTAGATGGTAGGGTATTTAAATAGTGGAGTAGGGTGGGGGGTTGTTAATGAATGTAGGGTTAGATGGTAGATGGTAGGGTATTTAAATAGTGGAGTAGGGTGGGGGGTTGTTAATGAGTGTAGGGGTAGATGGTAGGGTATTTAAATAGTGGAGTAGGGTGGGGGGTTGTTAATGAGTGTAGGGTTAGATGGTAGATGGTAGGGTATTTAAATAGTGGAGTAGGGTGGGGGGTTGTTAATGAATGTAGGGTTAGATGGTAGATGGTAGGGTATTTAAATAGTGGAGTAGGGTGGGGGGTTGTTAATGAGTGTAGGGTTAGATGGTGGGGTATTTGTTGATTTATTCATTTTTATTTTCAAGCAAAGTGTAAAGGAGTTATATTCCAGTCTTGTAAGTGGCGGTAATGCAGCATGTATTGGATGCCAACCACCGTTAAACCTCCTCGATGAAGAACGTTAAACCGCACCGCTAGATGGCTATCCAGGTTAACTTCGGTGTCAGCAGATAATCTGGTGTCAATCAGTCTGATTGCTCAGAGGTCTTGTCCAAGAAGTGGACAAGACCCCCCCCCCCCCCCCCCCACACATACTATTCCAACCTCCATGGTTTTACATGTGATGATGCATGAAAAATGTGTAGCCAATATGCAAAACGTCCCGGTATGTAGGTGAGCATGCATTTTCCCCATGACGCGCCAGACACCGTGAACGTGCATCATCTTCGGGCTGCTGTTACTATGATGCAATGGCGGCGGTGCTGTTTATCAGAGTTGGATGAGTTATCAGGTCAAGCCGCTCGACACAGACACCGTGGATAGGAAACCCACCTCTGTCCACATCAACCGAATTCGTAACTGTTTCGTGATTTAGCCTCAACGTTACTTTAGGAATGTGGCTAGCGGGGGTTAGCTAGCTAATGAAAGTCTGTGCCATGGTGATGTAGGGCTTTTTCGCACATCTGTCTGCAGTAGCTAGCAACCGTCAGCCACCACCCGCCTGCTAACGTTACACCAGGCAAGCAGCCGGAGGAGACTGGACATCACTCTGTCCTCTGACGGGAGTCTCGGCCCAATCGGACCGGAACATGGCTGAGAGGAATTCTACCGGATTACTAATGATGTTGGAACCGACCCCGGCTATCGCCATGACTCTCCCGGTGGAGGTTCGGGAGAAGCTGGCGGAGTTGGAGCTGGAACTCTCGGAAGGTAGGCGAGTCACTCCCGTCTCAGCACACGTTAGCTACCGTGGCTAGCTATGTGTGGACCGAGGCTGCTCTTTGGCAGACTTTACAGCTAATTATCTGCTCAAATTGAAATCGGAAGTAGTTTATTCCACACACAAATCAAGTCCAATCGATGAAAGTACTTTTGGGATGAATATTTTGAACAAAGTGTTCAGTCGCCAAACTCGAGCGCCAAAACATTTCCGATGTTTATGAGGACTAGGTGTCGGCCGCGAGAAATGGGACTTATTTTGGAAGTTGTCCAAATGACATTTGGGAAAGTTAAAAGGAAGAGATCCCAAAGTTATAAAATAGGCTAGTATTTAATTATTATTTAATAATTTAAACCACAGCTGTCTGACACGCGCCCTGATTAATGTTATGTAGCTAACTAATGTTCTCGTGACATGGATGTTTTTCATTCCCCAATTTGTTTATGCAAAAGTACGATGAGGGAGACTTGGAAAAGAGGACCACCGTATTGCATTGTGGGTATTAAATGTAAAACCAGTGGTTTACACACACACACACACACACACACACACACACACACACACACAGAATGCCAACGTCAGACAATCCATTCCAATGTTAAGGTTGAATAACACTGTCTCTTGTTGATGATCAGATAGCACCAACTCTGGGTTATGCCGTTTGAATAATCAAATCAAATCAAGTTTATTTTATAGAGCCCTTCTTACATCAGCTGATATCTCGAAGTGCTGTACAGAAACCCAGCCTAAAACCCCAAACAGCAAACAATGCAGGTGTAGAAGCACGGTGGCTAGGAAAAACTCCCTAGAAAGGCCAGAACCTAGGAAGAAACCTAGAGAGGAACCAGGCTATGAGGGGTGGCCAGTCCTCTTCTGGCTGTGCCGGGTGGAGATTATAACAGAACATGGCCAAGATGTTCAAAATGTTCATAAATGACAAGCATGGTCAAATAATAATCAGGAATAAATGTCAGTTGGGTTTTCATAGCCGATCATTAAGAGTTGAAAACAGCAGGTCTGGGACAGGTAGGGGTTCCATAACCGCAGGCAGAACAGCTGAAACCGGAACAGCAGCAAGGCCAGGTGGACTGGGGACAGCAAGGAGTCATCATGCCCGGTAGTCCTGACGTATGGTCCTAGGGCTCAGGTCCTCCGAGAGAGAGAAAGAAGGAGAGAATTAGAGAGAGCCAAGATTTAGCCTTCCAACTCTTCAAGAATCAGGTTTTTCTCAGTGGGCACAGTATTGAAGTTCATTGCTCTTTCTACAGTGTCCTTGGTCATACTGACAATGCAGAACCTGTAACGAAGGTGCCATCAGACAGTGAAGGTGTGGCCGAATCACAACCTTCACGGCTATCTGTGCGTTGGCAGAAAAGTAGTGAAGCGGCCCTACCGAGTGCCATTGCAGTGCTTGCGGCGTTACTACAGACCTGGGTTCGATCCCAGGCTGTGCCACAACCGGCCGTGACTGGGAGTCCCATAGTGCGGTGCACATTTGGCCCAGCGGCGTCCTAGGGGGGGGGGGGGGGGGGCTTTGGCTCATCGCGTTCTAGCGTCTCCTTGTGGCAGGCCCGGGCACCTGCAGGCTGACTGCTGTCGTCAGTTGAACAGTGTTTCCTCCCACACATTGGTGCAGCTGGCCGGGTGTTATTAAGGAAGCATTCTATTGAAAATGAATGTACTTCTGGTGTACCAAAATGCAATGATGCCCCTGCTGTGATCCAGGCATTACTCTGAGCCATCTGAAAGATGCAGTGTGTCAGTAACTTCCTCAATACCTCCTGTGTACATGGGATGAATGCACCAACAATGGATGCTGAAATATAAACACACTCAACCTTGGTCCCGTTATAGCTGATCAGTGTGCTGCTGACTGTACACTCTTCAACCTTCCCCTCAGTCCGGAAGATCAAACCCCTGATTCCACCTTTACTCAAAGTCAGATTAATCTAGTAGATGGTGTTGAAAAGAAGAGGGATTAATTTAGAAATGGAACCACTGAGCCACTCTAAACTGCCCTGCAGGACTCCATGTATCAGGAAAGGGGTATCAAATGTCTTTATTTCACCTTTTATAGTCCCATTGAGACCAAGGTCTTTTTTACAAGGGAACCATGCTTTTTTACAATTTCCACATTTTTATAGGATACAAGAAACAGTTCAAATACACAAATCATCGACATCTTTCAGCTACCAGGTCTTCAATCAATATCCTAAACTGCCTGAGTGCCACTGGTTCATCCGATTTCAACCAGATCTGCAGATTGTTCCAGCAGTGGGACTCAAGTCTTAGCATGTCACAATTGGTACCCTGTTCCCTATGAAGTGCACTACTTTTGACCAGGGGCCATAGGGCTCTAGTCAAATGTAGTGCACTATATAGGGAATAGGGTGCCATTTGTGATGGACACTTAGCAAGACTCATCGTTATGTAGTGAGCAGCTGTATTAGGCCATGCAGAGCCTCAGCAGTGACCTATAGATTATTATCTGATTAGATTGAGGACTAGTGATGGTGTCAGCAGAGCCTCAGCAGTGACCTATAGGTTATTATCTGATTAGATTGAGGACTAGTGATGGTGTTAGCAGAGCCTCAGCAGTGACCTATAGATTATTATCTGATTAGATTGAGGACTAGTGATGGTGTTAGCAGAGCCTCAGCAGTGATCTATAGATTATTATCTGATTAGATTGAGGACTAGTGATGGTGTTAGCAGAGCCTCAGCAGTGACCTATAGGTTATTATCTGATTAGATTGAGGACTAGTGATGGTGTTAGCAGAGCCTCAGCAGTGACCTATAGATTATTATCTGATTAGATTGAGGACTAGTGATGGTGTTAGCAGAGCCTCAGCAGTGACCTATAGATTATTATCTGATTAGATTGAGGACTAGTGATGGTGTTAGCAGAGCCTCAGCAGTGACCTATAGATTATTATCTGATTAGACTGAGGACTAGTGATGGTGTTAGCAGAGCCTCAGCAGTGACCTATAGGTTATTATCTGATTAGATTGAGGACTAGTGATGGTGTTAGCAGAGCCTCAGCAGTGACCTATAGATTATTATCTGATTAGATTGAGGACTAGTGATGGTGTTAGCAGAGCCTCAGCAG